>NC_064287.1:5583284-5829245 GCF_019186545.1 Solanum stenotomum | reverse complement strand
TTTTTTTTTTTTTTGAAATTGTAATCACCCTCAGCTTAGGCTTTTGGCCTGAGTTGTGATATCATGTACCTTCAGAGAACCAAGGATTGATATATATTGGGTAGGAACAAAGATTGATTTAAGGCTCAAATTGGGTTCAAGTGATAAGCTTTTCATTTGGTTCCTTTATTTTTGGCTTTTTACTGGTTTAACAAAAATGGCCTACTGATCCTTTCCTATCCGGTTATTTTCAGATTCAAGCAAGACTACTTAGGCAAGTTCTAGTTTCTGCTCCTAGTGTTAGACTTCAACCAAAACTTACTCACATACTACACATGATTGTATTTTTTAGTTTCTTGGTTCACCAATTAATTGGTCAGATTAGCCATTTTCAACATATCAGTATGTAAGATGTCATCTAAAGATCCTAACAGTCAAACTCATGTTCGGGTCTTCAATATTCACAGAGTAGCTGCTGCACAGCTCAATACATAAAATATTCGCTATGGCCGGCTGCTGACCACCTTCTCCCCAAATAAAAAGAACTTTGTCCTCAAAGTCGAGATAAAACAATCAAATACACAGGCTAAGAGGAGAGGTCATACCTACGACGCTCTAGACGCCGGTCGTTGTATCAGCATTGGCACCCTTATCAATTGGTGCATTCTTAGGTCTCGGGACATCATCAGTGTAGTCCTTATTAGTCGAAGCAGGTGTGCCACTACCAGAAGCTCCAACTAAGGCTGCATCTCGCTGTAGCTGGTCAAGGGCTTCTTTTTCTCTAGCTTCCCTCTTTGATGCTCTACGGGCTCTCTTTTCTTGCCTTCTTGCCTCTCTGGCGGGGTCAGTAGGGGTCTCTTCATCAAGTTCTCCAGTTATGTGCTTTCTCTTGCCGGATTTACTTGTAGGGGGTTCTCCCCAAAGGTCATCGAGTGTTTGAGTGGAGGGTGCCTGACTTAGCATTTGTATCAATGACTCTGGCATGATTGGAGTGGGCACCTGTGCTGGCTTTTCAGCCAGGTTAGCAATTTGAGTGCGCATTTCGGCCAACTGGGTTATGAACTCTTCAGTATCGGCTAAACCTGTAGCCTGGAAGCGATCCTGAACAAGGTTCTCCAAACCATCCATTCGGTTCTTTAAGACTGATAGCTCCATCTTCATCTCATCTTTGATCTCCTTTTTCACAGCTAATACCTTTGTCTCTATCAGCTGGGGCATCCGGAGCACAATTTTGTCCACCAATGTCCTGGTCTGGCGCTGATCTGCAACCAATTTCTCAAGAAAAAGCATAGGGATAGTGATAAAAGTACCTGAAGTCTGGGATGCTGAAGCTGGGGGTGGTGGTGCCTTTGTGGACGGTTGTGATGACTCCCCATGTTCTAGATCTCTACTGGCCTGGGGGATCTCAAGTGGGACATGTGGAATAACAGCTAAAGTACCTACAACGGTAAATTTCGCGCCAAAGAGATGGTTCGCGTCATCTTTAATTTTTAAAACCTGGGTTAGTCTAAATACTTCACCCCATCTGTCAACTAGGCTATTCGGAGGAATATTCGCTCCTCGGCATAATTTCCCTATCAGACAGGGAAAAGGAAGTGTAGTTCGCTCATTTAGTACCCTGTCTCTCATCTCGATTGCTATTATCCTTCCTGCATTGATCGGGTAACCAACTAGAAGACATGCTACTAACGAGGCCAGGGAAGGGGACAAAGTGTTATCATTAGCTGTCGGTCGTAATTGCGCTCGGATAACAGCCCACCAAACCTTGGCCGGGAAAGATAGCGAAGCTTTAGTGATAAGTGTTGGAGTTGCGGTGACCCAACCTGCATTTTCTTCATCTATGGCAATTTGCTTCGCAATCCAGCGTAAAACCCTTTCTCGAGAAGTCTGATTTTCCATTGTAGCATCATTGGTGACCTCATGATGTTTGTCCTCGAAAAGGTCAACTGAAATGGGTGCAGAGTATTCTGGGCCGTACAACATTCTGTTAATCGATGCCTCAGAAATATCTATTGATTTGCCCCTAACTATGATTGAGTTGAGTGGACCCAGGTACTAGCCATGTCTTTCTGTCCACGCTTCGTGGTCTCTGTATCCGCAGCAAAATTCACCAATGTAGCTGCATAAAAGGAATANAATATCTATTGATTTGCCCCTAACTATGATTGAGTTGAGTGGACCCAGGTACTAGCCATGTCTTTCTGTCCACGCTTCGTGGTCTCAGTATCCGCCGCAAAATTCATCAATGTAGCTGCATAAGAGGAATAAAATTCTCTGGTCAGGTGGCTAGAGTATTCACCAGGTGCATTGTCCATCCAATCGAACTGATGGAGCTGAAATATCCGATAGATGTCCGAGAATGCCTTGACATCAGCTACCACCACCCTAGTCTCAGGCATAATTGCTCGATTCTTGAAGCCCCCAGTTTTATTCATAATGCCATTGTCGAAGAACTCTTTAGATCTGTTGACAGTCCACATGGAGCGATAACAAACAATCTACTGTGGTCTCAATGCAGGGTTAGGTTCCTGAGCATTCACATAGATCACCATGGTATCATCATCGGTGATTTCCTCCTCATCTTCTCTATTAACTGTTTCTTTTCGTACCCCATTTTCAGCTTCTGTGGTAGCCATAGGTGGAGAAGTACCTGTGTTGGCCTGAGAACCACTGTCAGATTCAACACTGTCCCTCGAGTCATCGACAGATTGGTTACCAACAGTAGTATCAGTTGGACATCCCGAGTTTTCCCCATTCTCGGAACTACTACCTCCCTCTTCAAATTGAGGAGGAGAGTCCTGGAGAATAGCTCTCCTAGCCAATGATCTAGTAGCCCGAGGCGAGTGATCTTCTGGTGAAACATTTATTTGCACCTCAGACCCACTCGCTTCGGAGTCGCCATGACCCTCTGATTGTGAAGCGGTGACAGGAGTAAGTTTGGTAGCATTCTTTCTTCTGGGACCCATTGTACCTGGAGTAGATGACGGATCGTAAAGTTGCCCGTAATGAAAATCACGGTCCATGAAACTATCCGTGATGTTGACTTGGAACTGAGTTTCTTGCCTAAGGTTCACGAGAAGTTAGACGTTTCGTACAATATATGACGGACCGTGAACCCCTCCGTGAACTCTATTTTATGCAATTTCTAGTAGCTTCCAAATTCAGTCCTCCATTTGACGAATCGTGATAGTTCCGATGAAAAGATATACGGTTCGTGGTCCTGACCGTGACGTTCAGTCTGCATCAATTTCTGCATTTTCCCCTTTATTCTCTCCTGCACACCTCAGCACGCAATAACTCTAGAAAAATAAAGAAAAATAAGGAAAATGAGAATATACCTAATATAATTACATCTTGGGTTGCCTCCCAAGCAGCTCACAATTTAACGTCGCGGCGCGACGCAGGTTACTTGATTACTCAGACTTCATCAAGTTTACATTCCTCCACAATTTTCACATCCTCAGGAGCACCCAAATACGCATTGATTCGCTGACCATTAGCTTTGAACCTCTTTCCTTTCTCATTTTCCAATTCAATAGCACCAGATTTAAAAACATGTGTGACTTTAAAGGGTCCAGACCATTTAGACTTCAGTTTTCCTGGAAACAGACGCAATCTGGAGTTGAAAAGTAACACCAAGTCACCAGGAGTAAAGCTCTTTTTTTCAATATGCTTGTCATGATATAGCTTCATCCTCTCCTTATACAGTGCAACCCTCTCATAGGCCCTCAGACGAAACTCATCCAACTCATTGATCTGATCTAGCCTCAAGTTTGCGGTTTCGCTCCAATTTAGATTCAGCTTCTTCAACGACCAGATTGCTCTATGCTCAAGCTCAACTGGTAGATGACACACCTTTCCAAACACCAATTGATATGGAGACATACCAATAAGTGTCTTGAAAGCTGTCCGATATGCCCATAGGGCATCATCTAGCTTCCGTGCCCAATCTGTCCTGTTGGCATTCACTTTCTTTGCCAAAATTGTTTTAATTTCCCTGTTGGAAACTTCCACTTGACCACTAGTCTGTGGGTGATAAGGTGTTGCCACCTTGTGCTGTTTTACTCCATACTTGGTCAGAAGTGCACTAAAGACTTTGTTGCAGAAGTGAGACTCACCATCACTAATAATGGTTCTGGGTGTTCCAAACCTTGAGAAGATGTTCTTTTTCAAGAACCCAACGACACTCTTTCCATCATTCTCAGGTAATGCAATCGCTTCAACCCATTTGGACACATAGTCCACAGCCACCAGTATATATTTCTTCCCATATGAACTCACAAAGGGATCCATGAAGTCAATACCCCACACATCAAACAATTCCACCTCTAGAATAGGTGTCATGGGTAACTCATGGCGCCGATAGATGGCTCCTTGTCGCTGGCACACATCACAGCTCCTTAATATATCCACTGCATCTTGATGAATTGTAGGCCAGTAATACCCACATTGAAGTATCTTGTGAGCTGTTTGAGCACCACCATGATGACCACCAACTGGAGATGAGTGACAAGCCTCCAAGATATGCAACATTTCTGCTTTCGGAACACATCGCCTAATTATATTGTCAGCACACACCCTGTACAGATATGGTTCATCCCAAAAGTACTTATCTACATCATGCAGGAACCTTTTCTTTTGCTGATATGTTAGTCCATCGGGCATTAAGTCACTGACCAGAAAATTAGCATAATCAGCAAACCAAGGAATAAGGTCAAGAGTAGCAGCTAATACCTGCTCATCCGGGAATGTGTCATCTATCTCGATCTCAAGTTCTTCCTTCTTTGCAGCTTCCAACCTAGACAGGTGATCAACTACTTGGTTCTCACAACCTCTCCTGTCTTTCACTTCGAAGTCAAACTCTTGAAGAAGCAATACCCATCTGATCAGCCTAGGCTTGGCATCTTTCTTTGCCATGAGATGTCTCAAAGCAGCATGGTCTGTGTGAACTATCACTTTAGTGCCCAGAAGATAAGCTCTAAACTTTTCAAAAGCATACACTACAGCCAATAGTTCTTGTTCAGTGACTGTGTAGTTTCGCTGTGCCCCATTTAGCGACTTACTAGCATAGTAAATCAGATGGAATATCCTGTTGCGCTTTTGTCCCAACACAACTCCTAACGCAGTCCCACTGACATCACACATCACCTCAAATGGCGCCGCCCAGTCTGGACCAATAATCACTGGTGCTGAAATAAGTTTCTCTTTTAGGCACTCAAAAGCTTTAAGGCATATCTCATGAAAGACAAATTTCACCTCCTTCTCTAAAAGCTTGCGCATGGGGTGTGCAATTTTTGAGAAGTCTTTGATGAAACGTCTATAGAATCCGGCGTGTCCTAGGAAGCTTCGAACACCCTTCACACAGATTGGCGGAGGTAATTTTTCAATCACCTCAATCTTAGCCTTGTCGACCTCAATTCCTTTTTGTGACACCTTGTGTCCAAGGACTATGCCCTCTTTTACTATAAAATGGCACTTCTCCCAATTTAGCACTAAGTTGGCTTCCTCACATCTCTGTAAAGCCCTGCTAAGATTCAACAAACAGTCATCGAAAGTATCGCCTACTACAGAGAAGTCATCCATAAATACCTCTAGAGTGTCTTCAACCATGTCTGAAAAGATGGACATCATACACCTTTGAAATGTGGCTGGTACATTACATAGTCCAAATGGCATGCGTTTAAACGCAAAAGTGCCATAAGGACATGTGAAGGTGGTCTTTTCCTGATCTTCAGGTGCAATTGATATCTGGTTGTAGCCAGAGTATCCATCTAAGAAACAATATCATCCTTTACCTGCTAACCTATCAAGCATCTGGTCCATGAAAGGCATGGGGAAATGATCCCTCAAAGTCCACTTATTCAGCTTCCTGTATTCCATGCACACTCGCCATCCAGTGACGGGTCTCTGCGGGATTAATTCATTCTTGGCATTCGCTACCACAGTCATTACTCTCTTTTTAGGCACACATTGCACTGGACTGACCCAGTGGCTATCAGAAATAGGATAGACCACCCCAGCATCTAACCATTTTATTATTTCTTTCTTAACCACTTCTTGCATAGGTGGGTTCAACCTCCGTTGGTGTTCAATACTCGGGCCGCAGTCTTCCTCAAGCTGAATCTTATGTGTGTAAATACCTGGAGGTATCCCAATTATATCAGCAATGGTCCATCCAATGGCTCTTTTGTATCTTTTTAGCACCTTGATCACCTCTTGTACCTGCTCTTCATTCAAATCTGCAGCCAATATCACGGGTAAAGTGTTATTAGTACCCAAGAATACATACTTGAGGTGATTGGGTAACTGTTTCAGCTCTAACACTGGTGGCTCCTCAATTGATGGTTTCCCTGGAGGACTTGGCCTGTTTTTCAAGTCCAAGTCCAATTTCTTTGGCGCATACGAATGTGTTTCCATACCCTGCAAGGCATTCACGATCTCTACATAATCAGACCGGAAATCCACATCAAAGTTCATCAGTACTGCTGTTAATGTTTCAACAACCATTCTCTCTTCTATAGATACCCTCATGTCTTCATCAGTGACTATCTCTATTGCAGATATCACATTCATATTTCGAGGCTGTTTCATTGACCTGCAAATGTTGAACCTTACCTCATCTGTGTTGAGTCTGAACTTCAACTCTCCTCTCTCAACATCCACTAAAGCACTTCTTGTGGCCAAAAAGGTTCTTCCCAAAATTATGGGAACCTCAAAATCTACTTCGCAGTCTAGAATCACAAAATCAGCTGGAAAGATGAAAGTGTCCACCTTTACCAGTACATCACACAGGATGCCCACTGGTCTCTTTACTGACCTATCAGCCATCATCAACCTCATTGATGTAGGTTTTGGTACTCCCAAGCTTAAATTTTTATAAATGGCTAAAGGCATCAGATTTATGCTAGCTCCCAGATCACATAGAGCTTTTGCAAACTTGATTGACCCAATGGTGCATGGTATTGTGAATGCACCTGGATCCTCCTTTTTCTGCATTAGAGATCTGGTAGCAATGGCACTGCAATGATGGACATCGTTAGAGAAATCATGACTTACAACTCTTTTCTTGGTGACCAAGTCTTTCATGAACTTGGCATATCCTGACATCTACTCTAGGGCTTCAACCAATGGAATGTTTACTGAAAGTTGTTTTAGCATGGTGATGAATTTCGTAAACTTTCCATCTTCAGCTTTCTTTTTAAGCCTTTGAGGGAAAGGAAGAAGTGGCCTGGGAATCTGCTGTAAGGGTAGGTGTTCCTGAACCTCTTTCTCTTTTCCTCTAGAATGTTGTGCTTTAGGTTGAGATTGCTGAGCCTCTCCCTGATCCTCTCCCTGATCATCTACCTGTATATTCTCATCCTTCTCTCTGCTAGCTTGCTCCAACACCTATTCATACTTAGTACCTACAGAAATAGGGTCAGAAAGAACTTTACCACTCCTGGTGGCTATGGCCATGCAGTGTTCTTCCTTCTTGGGATTTTGAATGGTATCACTTGGTAGTGATCCGTTCTTTCTCGGATTCATTGAGACTGAGAGTTGCCCCAACTGCTACTCTATTTGTTTAATGGAGGTGGTGTGAGAGTCCACCAACTGACTCATGCTCGAGAAGTCACCTCTTATTTCTTTCACCCCTGCATCGGTTGACTCAACCTTTTGAAGTACCTTAGCCATCATGTCTTCCAGCTTGAACCCGTTAGAACTACCACTCACCCGGTCTCTATTACCTGGAGGTACATATACACCACTGCGGTCATTCATATACCCCTCTCTGTTTTGCCAGTTTCCTTGATCTCTATTTGCTGGCCTTTCATACTGACCATCCCTAGCATAGCTCCGACCTGCATTTCCAGAGTTATAATTCCGGAAACCTCCTTGATTTCCCAAATAGTTAGCTTCCTCATCAATGTCAAGATCCTGATCTTCATACCTGTGCTGCTGTCCCATAGCATTCACCTTTTCAGACTTGGCAACAATGTGCTTTGTGAGCAAGTCTATTTGATTCCTCATATGTGCCATGTCTTGGTCCCTTTCTTCTTCTCTCTTCCTTTGATCAGCTGAAAGCTCAAATGTATACCCGAGCTCTCCTACCTCTGCATCTCTAGTGTACCATGCTCTGTTGTTCTTTGAGACCTCATCTAATAGCTGCATACTTTCTTCAAATGGCTTCCTCATAAATGAGCCTCCACAAACTACATCAACAACAGGTTTAGTAACATAATTCAAAGACCTACAAAAAGCATGTTTAAGATGCCTTTCGGTAAGATCATAGTTGGGGCATTTCTTTAACTTTTGGCTGAACCTCCACCAAGTATCATGCATGGCTTCTCTTGGTAGTTGCTTGTGTGTACTAATCTCGTCCTTCATCTGCAACTCTTTTGATTCTGGGAAGAATCGTTCCAGGAAAGCTTCCTTCAACTCATTCCAAGTTCTGATGGAGCCATTTGGCATCTCATTCGACCAGTTAGTCGCCTCTCCCGTAAGGGACAATGAAAACAACCTCAATCTCATTGCTGTTTGATTTACCCCAGGAATCTCTTGTGACTTACATATAGCCACAAAGTTCATCAAGTGCTGATTTGCATCATCACCAGTGGCACCCCTGAGCATACCTTTAAGGTTCAACAATTGAATCATAGTGCTGGTGATTGTGAACTTAACACCTGGAGGTAGTGCAGGTAACACTATCGCTCCAGTGGCTCCAGCTTCATCCAAATCTGCATCATCTTCATCATACATCATATGCGCTGGATGCTGAGCTCTACCCCTTGGAGCTATTGGTTGGCGCTGGGAGGGATCAATCCATCCACTCCTCTATTCTCATCTACCACCCTAGGTTGGTTGTTACCGCCGTTCTGCTGAACCCCTATTGCAGCGACTTCAGCTTCTAGTCCCAACCTTTGTCTTTGTGCCTCCAGTTCTTGTGCATTCACCATTTTTCGAAGAGTCTTTTCGAGTTCTGAGTCGTAAGGGATCAATGAAACTCCTTTACTCCTGGTACTTGGCATACATAGTAGCAATCACCTGAAAGAGACACAAACACAAAACAAAATGTAAAATTAGGAAATATAACTACAAATTGAATAAAAGCTAGTAAAACACTTTTGAATTGAAATTCCTCGGCAGCGGCGCCAAAATTTGATACGTCCAATCTTACACTCCAAATAAGGAATGTAATTGGTCATTGTCAATTTACAGAACTCAACTAGAGTTGAGGTCGATCCCACAGAGAATTTCTTTACAGATAAAGTTTCACTATTGCATTTACTCAATTGTCGTTACCATTTCCTAAACAATTAACAAGGAAAGTAAAATTGGGTTTAATTGAAAAGTATTCTATCAGCAAGTACTTTCAGTCAAAATTTAGTTACACAGTTCACAAAAGATATCGTTGTAAGTTGATTCAATCAATTTTTATTTTTTTGGTAATTAGAAATTTATTAATCGCCAAAATAGTAGTTACAAAGCTAAGCCAGCAACACTCTACTGGCTATCTCACTAAAGCAGTAAACAAAACAACATCATATTCTAAAAACTAGATTTATCGAGGAAGAGTCTGGCTGCTATATTAACTCTAACACCAGGTTTTGTGTTCATTATGACGGCGATTATAACGCTCTTCCGTAAATTGAGTGTCAAGTAAATCAATGTTTATAGACTCTTTGAGACTTAGATAAATCTAACTCTTCTCAGTCTAATTAGATAATATCCACTCTAATTCTCTCGAACTTAAAGTGTTATTGATATTGGACTTCGCTTAATTTAATCCGGTGTTAAAGATCCCTTCTCTCAAAATCCGACCTTAACTCCAATTCGTAAAGTTAGTTTAGCCTTTTCCCAACTGGTGCTTTTCTCTCGAAAAAACACCAGATACAGGCCTGTCTAAAGCATGCACTCAATAGACTAAAATGATAATGAAAGCTGTAAACTACAAGTTGTAAACAAAGATTGCCTTTTTTACTCATTTTACGGAATCGCAACTAGAATATCATCATAGATCCCACACATCCAGTCATGACGTTTAGCCACTCATGTTTTTATGCAAAGAATCAATCATAGATAATGAAAACATATTAAGAATTACTTATAAAAATAATCGGTAAATCAACAACCACTTGATAGTCTCAAGATCGAAAGGAACTATGTCCTACCGAAGACAATAATCTCAATCCAAAATCTCCCCCTCAAGTTTCTTTTCGTTACTCCTTGTGTAACATCAAATGCTAGATAATCGATAACAAAAAAACTAAAGTAATTCAAAATAGAATGTTTAAAATGAGTCCTAATCAAGTGAGGAATGATTTGTCGGGCCCTGTCACGGCCACTATCACGTTCCGTCAAGGGATTCACGGACCGTGAATCCCTCCGTGGTCTTGCCTTGGATCTTCCCCAGAGTGGGTCTTCAAACTTGGTCACTAGAATGTACGACGAGAGACACCACAGTCCGTAGTGAGTGTCACGACCCGTGAAGTCACTCGTGGTCTTCACTTGTTCAAACCTTCTTGTAACTCTTTCCTGCTTTTATACTGGTTTAACTTCACGGTAGGTACCACGGTCCGTGTAAATAACAACGACCCGTGATCTTTACTTGGTTGTTCTTGCTTTTCATCTTTTCAGGGCCCAGTTCTGCCTTACTTTCACGAACTCAACCACAGACCGTTATGAAGTTAACGGTTCGTTACATTGGCCGTGAACTTCACTTGTCGACATCAGTTCTGCTTCTTTTTCTGTAAAACCCAGATTCTGCCTACACAATTAACAAACCCATAAAATAATCCCGAAATATCACTTAATTCCAGTATTAGTTCATAGTTATGAAGCGTCAAATGTGCTACGATTTTGCGACACATCAGTGATCAGGCACGAAATACGAAAAACAACAACATAAGAAAGATTCATATGATAATCAATATTAACCTAATAAAAACTTAATAGATTACAATCATCATGTAGCCACAACCCCAGAGCTAGGGTATTTAGCTACTCATAACAATGGTTTCGATCAAACAATGTTCAATTATTATAAAGAGATTGAAAGTAGAAAAGTTTAGGAAAGAACCCTAAAGAATGATGAAATAGATCTCCAAGTCATCGTTCTTCAAAATCCAGAAAAAGAATGTTTAATAAAATAAAATATGTGCCTATTTATAATAAAGTCGAAACGGCCAAATCTGGCCACCAGGGGCACGACGCGGAGGTGTGTCTGAGATCCAAACACTTTTCTCCGCGACACGGTCACTTCACGGACCGTTCTGCCTCAAAATGCTTTTTCGCGAACAAAATAGAAATTCCTCTCTGCGACGCAGAAAGGATATGGCTACGCCTTAAGCATTATTTTCTTTTCTTCCTTTTTGCTGCTTTTCGGCTTGGATCCTTTCTCACTTCCCGATGCCCATTTTAGTGCTTGTTTCTTCATTTAAGCTCACCTACACCACTAATCATATAGGTTAGTATCAATGAATTCAAATGACTCGATACGACTATAAACAAACAAAAATTGAATTCAAACTTGGCTTAAACATGGGTATTATTAGGTTCCTAGGCATATAAATACGCCTAAGATCAAACTACATCATGTTAACTTCATATATTAGAATATTACATACTAATGTATATATTAAGCAAAAAAATAATTATTGTATCATCAAAATTATTTTCCTAAAGTACTCAAGGTTATGGAATATACCCTCTTATGATAGAACGATTTACTTCATCAGAATAGTGGTACCTCATATTCATCTAAACTTCGAACTCACTGAACGACAATAAATCACACAAAAAAATTTAAAATGCAAGAAGAAGAAGAAGAGTAGAAGATTAAAAAAATTGTGGTTGAAAAATGAGAGGAAATCCTTCTATTCGTAGTCAACAAAGGGTAGTATGAACAAGTGTTTTCTGTGTCTTATCTGAAAAGTCATGACCTTTCTGAGATGTCACAACCCTTTGAAAAAGTCACAACTTATTGAAAAAGTCACAACTCTTTGGAAAAGTCACAACTCATTGAAAAAGTCACAACCTAAGTTAGGGATATTATAGTAATTTAACATTCAAGTTAGGAGTTCATGTTTTTAAGATAATAGTTTTTTGACACGTATGTTGCGCGTGATTACCAATTCCAAAATATATATTATAGTAATCGGCATATATATGTCTTATTCACGCAAACCTATGAAGATGGTGAATAAAAAAAATTTATTTGTTAAATGCAATAATGTATAGATTTATTTCAATTTGATGAGGCTCAATCATGTAGTTAGTCTTATCTCACTAATATTACCTTATATACATTATTTTGTTTGTATTTTTCTTGTCATCTAACCAGATGTGCTTTGCTTGTGTATTTCACGTTAAATTGTTTAGATGTCATAAGAGCATGTAAAGAGAACAACTACATTTTATATATTTACATATTTTCACATTTGTTGTGAGATTTTTTTTCAAAAAAAGAACTCAAAACATTTTAAAATAATATATAATTTTTTAAGTTAGAAGATCTTGTTAACTTGATAATACATTTGTGACATTTATAATACTTTAATTTAAATACAAATACCTACCCAAATGTAAATATATATTTTCATTAATGAAAATATTTATCTCATAAAATTAACTATTAAATAAATAATAAAAATTAAACTAATACAAACTTCAATTGGCGTTATTACAAGTCATATGAACTTTTCTTCATCCAAAATACTAAATTATTAAGAAATAGTAAATAAGTAAAACAAAAGGGCAATGTTTATATAGTAATAACTATTTTGAAGCAAATTTTTTGAGAGTCTAAATCGCATAAGTAGCATTGATAAATAAAGTCATTCTTTTGTCTTGATCATCAAAACAAATCGTGACAATTCTCTAAATTTTGGAAAAATATATTCAGAAGCATATATCTACATTATAAGAGAAACTGTTAACAAAAACAAATGAATTTAGACTATATCATGTTAACTTCGTATATTGGAACATTACATACTAATAATGTATATATTAAGCGAAAAAATAATTATTATATCATCAAAATTATTTTCCTCAAGTACTCGAGGTTATGGAATATACCCTCTTAGGATAGAACGACTTACTTCATCAGAATAGTGGTACCTCATATTCCGCTAAACTTCGAACTCACTCAACGACAATAAATCGCACATTTTTTTTGAAATACAAGAAGATTAAAAAAATTGTGGTGGAAAATTGAGAGAAAACCCCTCTATTTATAGTCAACAAAGAGTAGTATGAACAAATATTTTTTGTGTCTTATCTGAAAAGTCATGACTTTTCCAAGAAGTCACAACCCTTTGGAAATGTCACAACTTATTAAAAAAGTCACAACTTATTGAAAAGGTCACAACTCATCGAAAAATCACAACCCTTTGAAAAAGTCACAACTCATTGAAAAATCACAACCCTTCGAAAAAAGTCACAACTTATCAGAAATGTCACAATTCATCGAAAAAGTCACAACCTAAGTTAGGGATATTATAGTAATTTAACATTCAAGTTAGTAGTTCATGCTTTTAAGGTAATATATATATATATATATATATATATATTTTAATATATATGAATTAAATGAAATATTAGAGTAAATTCTTTGAACAATCAACCATGTTTGAGAAATTGTCTAAGAATATCACTTTTATTTCTCTCCTAAAAGAAATATATCTAAGCAAATTTTTAAACATGAATGACTGTCGCGGGAGATTAATGGTCAAAGTCAATACACCTCCTGATACAAATATTATTTCAATAATTGATCTTCCATAGTGTAGTTATGTCTAGAGAGTAATAAAAATTGAACAAGGCCATAGAAATACAAACAAACTAGTATGTGATTATGAATTTGTCCACTAACTCACAATTTTGATTAATATATTTTTGATGTAATGTGAGACTTTTGGAAAGGAAAATCTAGCCGTTCAATATGAACCATGAGTGAGGCTTGAGCAGTCACATTCAGACTTTGAAAAAATTGAAAAGCAGAATTCACGTGAATTTGAAGAAATAAACAGAGAATAATATAATCAAGGGTTGGTAATGAATAGTGATCTGACATCTTCTTCATGCATGGCAGTGATGATTTCCAACACATTGCCCCACACTATACTTGATGATTGGTTGTACTAAATTTTGAACCAACCGCAAAGTTCAACATGGTTTGAGCTTAATGCCAAAGAAGCTTTACACTCTTGTTACGATCATCCTTACCTATTGTTTTATAATGTATCATACTTTATTCTATCTTAATTGAATCTTAAAGATTTTTTATTATTATTTAAAATAATTGAATTTTTCAAAGTTTCAGATGAATGTTTGATTTTTTTGGAAAAATTATATGAATAAACAAACATATATTAGTTAATTAGCTAACATAGCTATAATTTGAATTAATTACGGCTCGCAACTTAAATTTAGCTGTAATTATGTCACTTATACATTTACAAATACAATTAACCTCTCTCCATTCTCTGCCCTCTCTCGCTCGCCTCTCTCCTCCATCTCTCAATCTTGCTCACCTGTCTTCTCCCTCTCCCAATCTCGCTCGCCAAATATACAAATACATATGTATACCAGTTATATATATACAATTATCTGACAAGAATACATATACAATTCGCCTCTCTCCACTCTCTGCCCTCTCTCGCTTGTCTCTCTCCTCCCTCTCCAAATCTCGATCTCTTCTCTCCTCCCTCTCTCAATCTCGCTTTCCATATATATAAATACATATGTATACCAGTTTCATATATACAATTATTTGACAGATATACATAAAGACAAATATACATATATAATTCGACAGATATACATATACAATTCACCTCTGTCCTCTCTCTGTCCTCTCTCAGACGCCTCTCTCCTCCCTCTGACATGTAGCTACGAATCGTAATTAGCAAACTATAGTTATGGAGCATAATTAAGTTACTTTTGAATGACTATATGCGAAAATTCCCCCCTCCCCCCTCCCTTTTTTTCTTCCATATTTGCCTTTTCATTTATTGAAGTCTTATATTTTCTAGGAGATAAACTACACTACTTATAAATTTATATTTATGATTTCATAAAGGACAATAGTGGAAATTATAATTTAAATTATGCCCTTGAATATTTTTCTTAATATGTGTTTATTGCCTTACAAATTCAGTTAATATGAAACAAAGAAAATATTATATTATTTTGAAAAATACAACGTTTGAATAGGCTATCATTTTTTTTATATGTCACTACATAATAATACTGCACATCAGTTATTTGAAGGATACATTTACAAAATAAGAGAGTAGGGTAGCGAGTAGACATAGATCTACTATAAAAAAAAGGGTAAGATATAAAATAATAAGTAAAGACAAAATGCAAAAAAAGATAAGGTGACGATATGATCATACCAAGGGCCCGTTTGGGCATACGATATGGTATCATGATACGGAATCATGAAATGGTATCATAATATGGAATCATGAGATGAAATTAAAGTTTTGTTTGGACATGCAATGTGGAATTTTTGTGTTGTATATTTTCTCAAAAACATAAAAATTTCATAAGTTGTAAAACTATTAAAATAGCCCCAATTGTTTATTCAATCTTATCAAATAAACAAAAATTTATAAAATCGCATAATAAATTATTACAAAGCTATTTGTTCTCCACTTAAGTAATTATTTCATCTAACTTTAATTTAATTAAAAAAAAATTGAACATAAATTGTAGTGTACTAGTCTTTAATATAATCCTCCCACATAATACGGACAATTTTCTTACGTTGAACTTGCATTTCTCGATCATGTGACCGAAAAGACGAACCAACATTGTTACTTTGAGCCATTTGTTGGTCAATATCATCCGCAACTATATTTTCATGCTCATAGACCATAAATATTTCATCACTTTAACAATCGGTTGGTGTGAGTTAAAGTGACTATATGTTGGTGAGAATAATAAATTTTATATCGGCAAGAATAATAAATTTTAAAAAGTAATGATGTGATTATAAATTTTATTAACATATGAAATAAATGGTTAGTAGATATAAATGTGGGGTTGTTTTAACAAAATATAAACTTGTGGATCAATTTTTGTATTAAAAATATCTCAAATCATGATATAGAATTACCATATAATTCCATATCATGGTTTTTGGAGAATATGGAATCACACCTCATGATATGGAATCATGACATGGAATCAGCGTAAAATCGCATGTCCAAACGCTAATTCCATCTCACGATACCATATCGTGATATGGTATCGCATGGCCAAATGCCTACCAAATCAATTGTTACACAAAATAAGACTTTTTCTTTGTTACCGAACTATGAATTTAATAATACCATACAATAAAATTTAAATAATAATCAAAACAAACGTGGTCTTTAAGCTCATAACAAAATACAATGGCTCTTAGGTTGTTTCCTTTTGCAAAGTAAATGGATCCTCAATATTCAGAAGAATATATATATATATATATATATATGTAGGAGTCATATCATTGTGTGTAATCTGGTAATTAGGAAGAGACAATAGAAGTATTGGTACTTGCATTTCAATTCACTTATACATATTTTACACTTGAGTCGAGAGTCTTCTAGAAATAGCCTCTCTGTCTCCACGAGATAATGATAAGGTCTATATTCATTCTACCCTCCTCAGACCTCACTTGTGAAATTTTACTGGATATGTTGTTGTTGTGTTGTTAAGTCTATATACTAAATTCACCTATGTCTGTCGATAGTCACGATCACAAACGAATTCAAGATTTGATGTTTATAGATTTGTACATCAAGAGGCATTCCATTGAGAAATTATTTGAAGTAAATATTTATGGAGATATGCATCGATCATACCAAAGTTGAACAAGTTTTAAGGAAGATGGAAAATGACAGGGAACGCGTTGTCAAGGCGTTCAATAATTAAGAGTATGATGGTGACTGCAACGATGCCTATGCATTTCGTTATTCATTTTTATTTTTATTTTTTCAATTTGACACCAACGGTGATTTCCAATGAGGTCGTTTTAGGAATGTTAGTGATTCCATTTTTCGAGACGTTTGAGTATATACTTCGATACTAAAAGTTGGATGTGGCCAAAAGTTTGGAGAATGGGTGCAGAGTAAGTATTGACATGTGAGATGTAACTGAGGAGAATGTCCCTAAGAAGTATGAAGGTGGAAATGCTTGCTTAAGGAAGTTGTACTATGATGATTATTTTCTTTCGTGCATTGAATAGTTCAACGTTGGTGATGAAATTGAGCTTTATTAGGATTCCAAATGTTCAAGTTTAATGCTCAAATTACTTTCTCAGATTCGCGCTTAGTGAAAGGTTCAAGAGTTTAGGACGAAAAACAACATACTATCATAGCCTTTTGTTTAGTAATACTCTTTTATATAATTGTAAAATCCACAATGCATCCAAATTTGGTTGGATAACTGAAAAAATGTATATTTTAGTTATATGAAGTGCAAATCATGGTTGGGGAGTCATACCCTTAATTTCTATAGGGTATCTAAAGTGGTATTACACATGTTTGAACCCAAAAAGGAAATACTAGAGTGAATATATTACAATAACATATTCAGTATAATCTCATTCGTGAAGTCTGATTAGAAAAGGATGTGTGCAAAAAATACTTAAAACCGTGAAAAAAAGAAGAAAAGGCAAACATATAGACATACAAAAATGCTTAAATTTAGTGAAGATATGGTTAAAAAAAAGGCAATAAGGTCAAAACTCCAAAATCAATTTTGTGCGTAAGTCAAGTGACATGTGAATATTTTTTTACCATTAGCCTTTGAGACAATAAAAAGCCAAGAGCCCGAATTTAACTTGTGCACAAGTTCAAGTGACACATGAGAAGTTTCTAAGAAACTTAGCATTTGTAACACTAGACATTTACCTCTGCCTTTTGTAATATGTATATGGACAACACTTTTGCAATATGTATATGGACAACACTTTTGCAACTAGCCTTCACAGCCTCGAGAGGACCATACCTTGACCCGGAGCCACATATACTTTAGGGGGTGTCGTTAATAGAAAATTACACTGTGTAGTTAGGTAAAAATATTTTTTTTTTATGTATATATATATTTCATATTGACAGCCCTTGGCTTCTTTCGGAATTCACTTCTTTATATTTTGACATCCGTTAATGAAAATTTTGTCTCCGCCACTTTCCCCTTCCCAAACAGACCCCTTCCATCACCTTTAAGAAATACTACTATATATTCAAGCCCCTAAAGTGCATTTCATTGTATACTAAAGTACTACTATTACTGGCCTCACTAGTCTTTTGGCCATAGTAGCAAGACACTTATTTTAGTATACTACATTTCAAATTTAAACTATAATGGCCTTTTCTGCTGGACAATCTTATGCATTTTCAACAAATTTTGATCCCTTGCAACAAAATTTATGGGGTTCTAAGCCTCCTATTTCATCATTTTCCATCAAGGATATCGACTTCAAACAATGTGATAAGCATAACATCTTGTCTAGAAAACCTCTATACATTTCAGCAGTACTAAGTGGATTTGGACATGCTGATGAATCAAAAGAGTTCAAATCTAGGGACCCTTTAGTCCAATGCAATGCATATGAAGCTAGTCAACCACAATCGATACCAATCGACATTGAGTTTGGCCAAGAAGCTCAGGCTGCTGCTACTCAGAAGCTCAAGATTGGACTCTATTTTGCAACATGGTGGGCTTTGAATGTTGTTTTCAATATTTACAACAAGAAGGTTTTGAATGCATTTCCATTTCCATGGCTTACTTCTACTCTTTCTCTGGCTGCTGGCTCTCTTATGATGTTGGTTTCTTGGGCTACTAAGATTGCTGAAACTCCAAAGACTGACTTTGATTTTTGGAAAGCCTTGTTTCCTGTAAGTAAAATGATAGCTTTTTCATCATTTTTTCTAGGCATAATACATAAACATGATCCTTAACTTGGCTTTAGCGGACAGCTATGCTCTCCAACTTTGAGTGTGCACAAGTAGACACTTAAACTTGTATAAAATTGAATAAGTAGACACACGTGTCTTACATGACATAATACACGTATGACACAAAATTGCCATGTAGGACGAATGTGTCTATTTGTTCAATTTTGTACAAGTTTAAGTGTCTACTTGTGCACATCCAAAGTTAAAAGGTCAAACTTGTCAGTTAACACCAAGTTAAGGGTATTATGCCTTTTTTCTGCTTTCAGAAGTTCATTTTTTTTTTGGAAAGTGAAACTCATGTTCTGTTTCTGTTCTGTTTTTATTATTGGTTTTAGGTTGCTGTGGCTCACACAATTGGTCATGTGGCTGCAACAGTGAGCATGTCAAAAGTTGCTGTTTCATTCACTCATATTATTAAGAGTGGAGAGCCTGCTTTTAGTGTTTTGGTTTCAAGATTGTTAGGTGAAACTTTCCCATTGCCAGTGTACCTTTCACTTTTGCCAATTATTGGTGGTTGTGGACTTGCTGCTATTACTGAACTCAACTTCAATCTAATAGGTAAGAAGAAAATGCATGTTTCAATTACTCCTTCCGTTTTAATTTGTTTGTCTGGTTCTGACTTTGCATGTAGTTTAAGAAAAGTAAAAAAAGACTTGTGAATCTCGTAATCTTAAACTAAAGATATGTATAATATATAAACATGTCACGTGGAAAGTTAATATTAAAGAGTTATCAAGAAAGGAAAGTAAGACAAACAAATTGAAACGGAGAGTATACAATTTTATATCTTAGGCTGTATTGTTTTATATGCTATTAGTTTTGGAATTATGCAATCTTTAATCTTTGATAAATTGCAGGTTTTATGGGGGCAATGATATCAAACTTGGCATTTGTATTCAGAAACATATTTTCAAAGAAAGGCATGAAGGGGAAATCAGTTGGAGGGATGAATTACTATGCTTGTTTATCAATGATGTCTCTATTGATTCTGATTCCCTTTGCTATTGCTGTGGAAGGTCCACAAGTATGGGCACTTGGATGGCAGAATGCAGTCTCCCAAATTGGCCCAAATTTTATATGGTAAGTACATATATAGTTCTTTAAATAACTGCCCTTTGGTTAGATTGATGAAAGATCCCATGTCACTTTCACTTTCTTTGGAAAAGCAAAAAACAAGTATATCATGTCATATGTTTCCCTTTGGAATCATACTCATAGTTTGTATATATTTCTTTTGTGGTTCTGGTTTGCATAGAAAAAGTGGTCCAAGAACTTACAAGATCTTAATAATCCTACTTCCCAAAGAAAAAAGGTAGTCTGGTGCACAAAACATCCTATGTTAGTAGGGTCGTTCGGGGAAGGACCGCACCTTAAGGAGTGTGATGTAGACAGTCTACCTTGATGCCAACATTAGTGACAACTTCCACGGCTCGAACCCCTGACGTATAGGTTACATGGGTACAACTTTATCATTTCTCCAAGGCTCAACCTCCTGACGTATAGGTTACATGGAAACAAACTTTACTGTTTCTCCAAGGCTCAACCTTCTAAAGAAGAAAAAGTGAAAACAAGAGATTTTCAAGATACTGTGAACTGATCAATTCTTATGTGATTGCTCTTTTGTTAGGTGGGTGGTGGCTCAAAGTGTGTTCTATCACTTGTACAATCAAGTCTCCTACATGTCCCTAAATGAGATCTCTCCATTGACATTTAGCATTGGTAACACTATGAAGAGAATTTCCGTCATAGTCTCATCCATCATCATCTTTCAAATTCCAATTCAACCAATCAATGCCCTTGGTGCTGCTATTGCAATCTTGGGAACTTTCCTCTACTCACAGGTAACAAAATTCTTGTCTTAAAAAAGTATTGAATTTGATATGGTCAAATGTAATATTTTTTTTCATATTTTACTTGGGGACCAATAAAGATCCATCAAAATAATCAATCTAGCATATCAACTTGTTACTCCATGCTTAGACAACTATAAGGATTGTGACCTCTCAAACAAACAATAATTTAACACATAATACATAAATATACATTTTAACTTGGTCTCATTTCACATTTATGCCCTTCAACTTTGGGTGTGCACAAGCATATAGTTAAACTTGTCTAAAGTTGAAAAATAAACACACACGTCATACGTGGCATCCTATATGACAATTTGCGTCTGACGTGCATTATGTCACATATAGGACTTATGTGTCTACTAGTTCAAGTTTATACAAGTTTAAGTGTCTACACCCAAAACTGGAGGGCATAAATATGAAATGAGGCAAGTTAAATGACACATTTATGTATTAAGTATGCCATAAATTAAAGAAACTTTGCTTCACTTCTTAAAAAAAAAATCGACTATTTTGAACTAAATTTGTTGTTATGGTTTTTTTGCAGGCTAAACAGTAAACACTTGTTATAGATGAGCTATTATCATATTATCAATTTGTGACTACTAGTAGTATTGTTTTTTCCCCTAGCAAATAACTGGAGATGGATGTGGAAAATGGGCAGTCTCAGTGAATGAATGTGCCTTTTGAGTAATTGAAATGTTAACAAAACCAAAAAAATAAAATTGGCCCCTCCTAGCTACAATTCCCATCCAAGAATTTGTAATGACCTTTATGTTGTGAATTAATATGACTATATAGTATGCCTTTGTGTGATAAATTATTGTAAAGTTTGGTTTGCTCTATTTCATACTCAGAATATGTTAAAATTGATTATGATAATGTCGGTCCGATAAAATTTGTGAACAATTGAACAACATACACAAGATTTGCAAATTTAACAAAATAGATAGAATGAAGATAGTACCAGGTTTTATTGGTCAAAGAGAAGTTGTGAACATTGAACAACACATGCAAGATTTGTCATGGGTAGGGGTGTACATGACCGGGTTGGTTCGGGTTTTTTAAATATCAAACGAAACCATTTGTGTAAACTTTTTAAATTTATAAACCAAACCAAACTAAGAAAATTCGGATTTTTTTCAGGTTTTTCAATCTCGGGTTGGTTCAGGTTTTTCAAATACCAAACCATTGTGTTGAATTTTTAAATTTATAAATCAACCCAAACTAATTAACCTTGGATTTTTTCAGATTTTTGGATTTTTCGGTAAAGTTTGCATACAAACATATAATTAACTTGTGCTCCAAATATTTCTTTAGTCCAACCAAAATACAATTATCTAAGGTGTTTCTTAAAAAATAACACAAAATATGAGATGAGTATTGATGACACTAAAATATTCAATAAAAAATAATAATGAAATCATCATATAAAATAAATATTGCAAAGTCATAATGAAAATGATCATAATTTAAAATTACTAAATCATGTTAAAATAAGTTTAATAAGTATTAGTTACATTACTAAATATTTAAGGAAAATTTTTAAAATTAGATTATGTATTTTAATTGTCTAAACCAATGTAAAACTAAAGAACAAATATTCAATATTATTGTCATTCTTAGTGTTGAATTGATTTTCTTTTTCCATTAGTATTAATTTGATTTTGATTTAAGTTTTATTATAATTATCAACATCTATGAACTATAATCTTTATTGGACCATTCCAAATTCTAAGTTTTAAACTTGAAATAATATATTAAAAGATAAAAACTATGAAATAGTATAAGAAATATTTTAAAATTATATCAAAGTAAATATTTTTATGTATAAAATAAAATTTTAAAATTACATATATAATGTCGGGTTGGTTTGGTCTCGAGTTGGTTTTTTTAGTTAAAACCAAACCAACCCAAACATAGTTGGGTTTTTTTTTTCCAATACCAAACCACTAGTCGGGTTTATTTTTTTGGTTTGACTCAGTTTGCGGTTTGGTTCAGATTTCGGTTCGATTTTGTACACTCCTAGTCATGGGACAAGACCTGAGGACAATTTAACAAAATAGGTAGAATAAAGAATGTATTAAAGTTATGTAATGCTAGCATAACATATAAACAAGATAAGATTTGTCAATCCGTCAAGACTTGTGAATAATTTAACAAGATAGGTAGAGTTAGGGATGTCAATGATATGATTTGATCAATTATTTTTAAAAGTATATATCATACCAATTTATGATTAATTTTTTAAAACTGGAAGTATCATTAATCACCAAATGGATTGGTTATAAAACCATAACTAACTAAACACTAGTAATGATTTTGTCAATAAGTGGTGCCACTGGAGTAAAGAAAGCATTTTTGTGGACAAAATTAAAGAATGTCCAAATATTTAAAAAGAATCTCCCCAAGACCAAATCCAAGGTGTTGAGTGACCATTTTCTGTTTAGTTTGTGACATTCCTCCATTGTATACTTGTTATATTTTGAAGTTTTGATGATCTAACAAATCATGGGATCGAGTAGGCTGGGACATGATCCCATGAGCGACTGAAGAATAGAGCCCTCAACCAATGGCGTTGTACTAGGTTGTTTTGTCCATCTTATATTGGTCATATTGAGAAGAAACAACCTAGTTTTTGCAATCACGTTTTTGAACAAAAGCAAAAGTCATTCTTCTCTCATGGAAGATATTCTCATATGTAGCAAGGGACCTGATCGAGCATCAAGTGTAGTCTTTAGTTGTTATGTGAGGTTAATGTCATATACTCTAACAGTGTAAAATCTATTCCTATGGTATAAATGAACTTAGATCATTTCAGTTATAATCATTGTCAAGTCAACTTTGTAGCTAGAGTTAGCTATATATGTCGAGTTATTGTTAAAGTCTATATCAATTAGAGTTAGTTGGTATAGTGGGCAATAGATTAATTACTTGGTTATCTTGTAATAGAGGTGTTATAAGGGGTAAGGGATTAAGAGTTTATTTCCTAGGTTACAAAAGTATAGCCTACAACTCTACTCTTGCCGAAGAAATTTGGTAGAGACGTGTCTAAGCTCCTCCTTGTTTAATTGCTTAAACTAAGGATGTGTTTGGTATGAAGGAAACATTTTCTGGAAAATATTTTCCAATTTTTTCATGTTTGGTTGGCTTAAATGTTTTGGAAATCAACTCATTTCCTCAAATTTAAGGAAAATGAAGAAAATGACTTTCCTTCCTAAATTAAGGAAAACATTTTCCAAAACTCTACTTCTTTCTTCAATATTTTTTTCCCTTCCAAAATTAAGGAAAACTATTTTTGATTTTTAAAATTTTCATTTTTTACGTCACCTCCCAAGACCACCCCCACCTCGGCACCCCAACCCAGGCCACCCTATCAAATTTTTTTTTTTAAATTGAAAGATATTTCAAATTTAAAAAAAATCATTTTTACGCCACTCCCCCACCCCTACCCCCACCCCCACCCAGGTCACTCCCATCAATTTTTTTTTTTTGAAAATATTTCAAATTTTTTAAAAAATCACTTTTTACACCACCACTCACCCCTACCCTGACCCCCTCACCCAAGCCACCCCATAAAAAAATAATTTTTTTATGGAAAATATTTCAAATTTAAAATTTTCATTTTTTACGCCACTCCCCACCTCTACCCCCCCCTCCACCCCCACCCAGGCTACCCCCGTCAATTTTTTTTTAAAAAAGAATTACTTTTGAAAAATATTTCAATTTTTTTTAAAAAAAAAAACATTTTTTACGCCACCCCCACCCCCGTAAAAAAAAATTATTGTTGGAAAATAGTTCAATTTTTTTTAAAAAATCATTTTTAATGCCTCCCCCACCCAGGTCACCCTAGTCAAAAATTATTTTTGGAAAGTATTTTATTTTTTATCTCTCGCACCACCTCGTCAAAACGTTTTTTTTAAAAAAATATTTTGTTTTTGAAAAATATTTTCTCAGGTCAGATCCTAGGTTAGGTCTTGGGTCAGATCTCATGGTCGGATTTTTGAACAGTAATTGGGGTCTTGTTCTAGTTCGGGCGTCAGCGTCGGATCCTAGATCAATTATCAAGATTGATTTTCGGATCAGTTATTATTTTCCTAAAGAGTATTTTCTAGTTTTAAGCAAAAAATAAAAGATATTTTCTGAAAAATATTTTTCATTCACCAACCAAACATTAAAACTATTTTTAGAAAATATTTTCTACTCACCAACCAAACATGAAAAATTAAGTTAGAAATCCACTTGTTTTTCAAGAAAACATTTTCTAGGAAAATATTTTCCTTCATACCAAACACCCCCTAAGGGTCTAAGTCCTTTCAGCTTACACCAAATGTTATACATTCTTCCATTAGCTAGTCTTTGAGTCCAAATGTTTCTTCTTTGAGTATCATCAATAGTGAGAGAGTGATCAAATATGTTGGGTACACCATACTCTATCACTAATATTTACCCTATTTTTTTGGGTTTTGGGTCTTTTTCTTTGTGGATACATAAATAAAAATTCAATTTGGACTAGTCCACTTTTAATTTTTATCCATAAGTGGTGCATATGTAAGACATTTTTTAGGTCTTAGTTTAAGGAAAAACTACACAAAATAAACCTAATTGTGAAACTATTTACCCAAATTGGACCCAACCCAAACAATCTACCCTTAATGGACCCATGGCCCAAACCATTTACCCACTTACCTCACTTTTCTCCTTTCTTATTTCGCGCATGTCATCAACATTACTACTATGAGTTAATCCTCTATGATATTATGTCGGTATATTGATACACTATTGGTATCATAGAGGATTGAACTCTTTTTTTAAGAAATAAATATAAGAAACAATTAAGAGAAAATTATGAAAGTCAAAATCTTATTTTAAAACTACAAATTAGTAGAAAATATATTCTTTGTGGATACTCTGTCAGTATATTGATACCATATAGGTATCATATAGGATTGGGCCTAATCCTCTATGATACTCCGTCGGTATATTGATACCCTATAGGTATCATATAAGATTGAACTCTTTTTTAAGGAATAAATAAGAAATAATTAAGAGAAAATTATTAAAGTCACAATCTTATTTATTAAACTCTAAATTAGTAGAAAGTATATTTTTATATTTTTTTCTCTTTCTGCAAATTTTAAAATATTACATCTAAATTATGACTCTTTTTTAAACTGTTTTTAAATTAAAATATTGAAGAATTGAAGCATACATTAATGATACCACAACAGTATGTCGATATACCGTAATGATATCATGGATGATTGAATAAACTCATCGAAGGACTGAAGCAAACTTCAATGAAAACACTTCTTAATTACTCATTGATACCACCAGAGTATATTATACTTTGATGGTATCAAGGAGGAAGAAACAGTCATTCAATGAAGATACTGCTCAGTTACTTTTTAATACTATTAGAGTATATTCATATATTGTAATGGTATTAGAGAGGAAAAAAAGAATGGTTAACGCGTAAATTATATGTTACTTTAAAATAAAAAGGGGGTATGAATATAAAAAAATTAAAATTGTTCCTGAAATCGCTAAACTAATAATTCATTGCTAATAAATAAGTAACTCTTTGTTAATTTTGAATTATCAATTTCGATTCAATTTTGAAGGTCCAAGTGAGAAGAGAAGTGAACGAAAAGGGTGATTGATTTTGTGACTCATCATAAATGATATTTTAGTTATATAGCTCTTTTAGCAAGAGATTCGTGACAAAAATAACACAAGCAATCAGATGAAAAAACAGTGAAAATACCCAAGGTCATTTCTTTTTATATATATATATAAGTAATCAAAAGACATCATTTTTTCTAGTATAAAAGAGATATTCCTTACGGATTTCGAATTTTCCACCATATATTGGTGTAGGTAAAGCTTTATTTTTATTTATTTATTTATTGGAAGATGAGATTAGCGATAGCCTCATAATCAAATTTTTAGTTATATAGGTACTTGTTGTCAATTTTCTGCTGAATGCCTCTCAAAGTGAGAGAGTCTTTCCATTATATAGAGAGGATAAATATTACACATCCCTAAAAATCCGTCATTCCTATCCCTAAAGATCAGCTACTCTATCTCTACAAATATGTTATTCAATCCCTCTAATCTGCCTTGCTATCTTTGCAAATAAGCTATTCTATCACAATATTTATTCCTTTGATTTTACAACAAATGTATATGATCATGCAAATTTATATCACTATATAATTACATTAACATATACACTCATTTAATTGTCTGTCATGCTAACATCCCCCCTCAAATTGATGTTGGTGGATCAAGAAGCATCAATTTGCATACTAGAAACTGATGGTGTTGCCATGCCATGGATTTTGTAAATGCATCAGCTATTTGAAGATCATTGGACACATGTGGAAGAGTAATGACTTCTTTATCTACAACTTCTCGTATATAATGACAATCCACTTCGATATGTTTGGTCCTCTCATGTAAAACAGGATTAGTAGCAATCTGAATAACACTTGTATTGTCAGCGTGGAGAGGGGTAGGATGAGATTGAGGAAATCCAATCTCAGCAAGTAATCCACGAAGCCATACAACCTCGGAGCAAGAAGTAAACATGGATCGATATTCTGCCTCTGTTGAAGATTTTGACACACGATCTTGCTTTTTACTCTTCCAAGATATCAATGACTCTCCAAGATACATCCACCAATTAAAGACTGAACGACGAGTATTAGTACATCCCGCCCAATAAGAATCACTAAAAGCATTAAGACAAATAGGAGAACCACTTGGAAAGAACAACCCACGAGTAGATATTCCTAGAAGATATTGAATGATGCGACGAACAACCACCAAGTAGAGATGACGGGGAGCTTGCATAAATTAACTGACTTGTTGAACTGCAAAAGAGATATCAGGCCGAGTAATAGTAAGGTAATTTAGATTTCCAACTAATTGTCGAAATATAGTTGGATCATGAAGAAGATCGCCTTCCTCATGATGATACTTCACATTCAATTCCAATGGAGTATCTACGGAGGAGAAATCTTGAAGACCAGCCAAAGAAATCAGATACTGAGTATATTTGTGTTGGTTTAGAAACACACCTGAAGCAACATTATGAACTTTCAAACCCAAAAAATAAGTAAGAGTACCAAGATCTTTCATATAAAAAGAATCTTTAAAGTGCTGTTGGAGGCTAGTGATTAGTGAAAAATCAGTTCCTGTGATAATAATGTCATCTACATACACCAAAAGAAGAACACAATCTGTAGATGTTTTTCGAAGAAACAAAGATGAGTCATATTTGATCTACGCAAAGGAAAATTGTAGCAAAGTAGACCAAAACTTATCAAACCAAGCTCTTAGAGCTTGTTTTAATCCATACAAAGACCGTTTCAACTTGCATACATCTGATGTAGACGATGAGAACAAACCAAGTGGAGATTTCATATAAATATTTTTTTAAGATCACCATGGAGAAAATCATTTTTGACATCCATTTGATAAAGAGACCCATTTTGTGAAGCAGCAATGGAAATAATAGTTCGCACCGTAGTCATTTTTTCTACATGTGCAAAAGTCTCCTCATAGTCCACCCCATACTCTTGTCTGTTACCAAGAACAACCAATCGATCTTTGTACCGATCAAGAGTTCCATCAGAATGAAGTTTGATTGANGGGGGGCATTATTTGAAGAACATGAAACAATGTGTCATTTTTTTAAGAGCCAAAAGTTCGTCCTCCATTGCTTTCTACCAACATTCATGCTTAGAAGCTTGTGAGTAACAAGTAGGAACAGAAATGTTGGATAAAGTAGAGAAAAAACTACTTGAAAAATTCTCAGATTCTCGTTGTGATACAGTTTCAGGCAGCGGATCAATGTCGAGATAGGATAAAGTTGGCCGACGTTGTTCATACACAAATTCAGGTTTGAACCTCTTAAATGAAGATGATAAATCCTCAAAAGTAAGAAGAAGAGGAGAAGAAGAAGATATGAATCTACAATCGGTATAAAGAAATATTGATTATCAAAGAAAATAACATTTCTAGAAATATGAAATTTGTGAGAACATGGATCATAGCAAATAAAATCTTCTTGTGAAGTACTATAACCCATAAAAGCACATTTAGTAGAATGTACAGAAAGTTTATTGTGCTGCGAATGAGGCAAATGCACAAAATAAACACAACCAAATGTATGGAAATCACTATAGTTAGGATTTTGGTGATAAAGACGAAAATATGGAGACTCAAGATTTAACACTTTAGATGGCAATCTATTAATTAAATAAAAAGCATTAGACAAAGCTTCCACCTTGTATTTAGATGGTACAGATGACTCAATCAATAAAGTATAAGTGACATCTAAAAGATGGCGATTTTTTCGTTCAACAACTCCATTTTGTTGTGGTGTATATGGGTAAGAACGTTGTGAGACAATTCCTTTGTCAAGCAAGAATTTTTTGAATTCATAAGACATATATTCTCCACCATAATCAGGTCTTAATAATTTGTTGCATGTAGAAAATTGAGTCTTAATGTAAGCCAAAAATGTCTTGAACATGGAAAATACCTCAGATTTGGATCGAAGATAATACACCCATGTGACCCGACTATAATCATCTATGAATGTCACAAAGTATTTGAAATGAGGATGAGAAATAATTGGTGAAATGCTCCAAACATCACTATGAATGACATCAAAACACTTTAAAGCACGACTACCAAAATTAGCAAAAGGAAGGGTTTTACTTTTGCCTAATTTACAAGTAGAACAATCAATGAAACAACTGAAAATTGATTTTTATTTCCCAATAAACCAGAATTTGATAAATGAGACAACACAACATAATTTAGATGTCCTAGACACTTATGCCAAACCTCCGTCTTACTAGTATTAGAAGTACAAGCAAAAGATAGAACAAGAGGAATGGAAAAGTGTATAGGAAATAATCATCCAACTTTAGGCCCCTTCGCGATTATCGTCCCCGACACCTAATCCCACACAAGAAAATCATTACGAGAAAAATCACATCACAATTATTATCTACCAATTGTTCAACTGAAATAAGACTAGTTGAGAGCTTTGGTGAAACAAAAACATTATTGAAAGTTGGAGTAATGTCCCCAACCTTGGTAATGGGTAAATTACTACCATCGACAATTTGTATTTGTCATGGACCTTGATACTTACGAATAATTTTTAGGATGCTCGTTGAGTTGGTCATATGATTGGAAGCACCTGAATCAACAATTCAAAAATTAGATGTAACATCATTACCTTGTAATCTCAATGCTAAAAAGGCTAACATAATCATTTGTTGTACCATTTCAGGAGTAAGAACTTGTCCTGAAGATGAGTTATCATTAGTGGAACCATTTATCCCAGCTTGAAAAGCATTGCCCCTATGATTTTGAGGGTGCGTGGGACACTATTTGATAATGTGTCCTTGTTGTTTACAATAATTACAGAACTTCTTGCTATAATTGCTAGCATTATGACCATATTCCTTGCATAGCATTGAGTTCTACTTATATCCCTGCCCTTTCCTTTACCTTGAGAAACAAATGCAACAATGACATCATTTTATTTCTTGAAATCATTTTGTGTGACAAGACGTTGCTCTTCACAAAGTAATTCCCTAAAGAAAACATCCAAAGAGAGAGACGGGTCACGATTCATCAAGTTGTCACAACCCAGACCGCCGTGATTGGCACCCACACTAACCCTCCGGTGGGAGAACCATTACTGCTAACCAACTAACCCCAAAGCTAGACATTTAAAGATACAGAAGAAGGTTTAAATGCAGAAATAAATTGGAGTTCCAATAAACTCTGGAAGTCTAACAAAACAATTGCGGAAAACAATGCCTAGAACCTGAGAGTCAATGTACCAAAACTCTAAAGTTCAACGAGTTTAAGAAAAAGGGGTACAACCTTGAAACTAAACCAATGAATATCTAAAGTACTAGTCTAAGTCCGAAGAAAATGGACTAAACAAAAGGAGAACTCATGGCAGCCTAGAAAAACCGGCTCACCCTTGAATTCGATCTCGATTAATGATCTCCTAAATGAGGTCTGTCAGTAGCCGCCTGTAGCTCCCCTATATTCAACAAAGAAAAGAGCAAGTGCAGTATCAGTACACAATCACAGTGTACTGGTAGGATCACGCGACTATTCCATTAAGCGAAACATACATAAGCAGTCACAACATAGTAAACATGACATGTACATAATATATATACACATATGTCGGTTATCATTTCAAGAACAACTTATAGTTCCACATTCTCATTAACAAGTAAATATGACAATTCAGTGGTCCTCTCCTGGAACCCATACCAAAACTGTTAATGTGCTAGAACGTGACACCCGATCCCAATTAATGTGCCAAAATATGACACTTGATCCAATGTGCATGTCGGTACGTGACATCCGATCCCAATTAGTGTGTAGGAACGTGACACCCGGTCTAATCATCATACCACAATCACAATATATATTCTCATAATCATACAATCAAGTGTTGATTAATCAAATACAATCGTTCATTCATACTCATTTACATTAGGTTTGATCAATAGTGCTACATTCACATACATACATGTATTACAATGAAGCAAATACCCACATACATCACACAAACATGAAATCAAACCATCATCTACCTCAAAACCAAGCTTGAATTCCCCTAAGGCACTTGATTCTTACCTTTCTGGATTCTTTTCGCTTGTTCTAGGTCTACAAACAAGTAATAATACGCAATGATCAATAATTAAGGTCTAATTTACCCAGATTATAACAAACCCAATAATCCAAGACCAAACCTATGATCCCCATAACCAAATGAAGGCTTTTTCCACCATTAGTTTCAGATCAAAACCTTTCCCCATTAATAATTACCCAAGAATCTAAGTTATACGGATCGAAAAATGGATTAGGGGAGTAAAATCCTTACCTTTAGTGCTAGAAGAGGTGGAAAACTGTCAAGAACTTGCCCTGGTTCATTTCTTAGCTCTCAAGAACGAAAGTTACAGAATAATAACATTTGTGGGGTTTAATCTTGACTTAATTCGCGACTGGGCCGCTACGACGGACCCCATCCCGCTACAGCGGCCCCGCCCTGGCGGGAATAATCCCTTCAAAGTGGCTTACACGGAGACAGAGTCGGAATTTGAGTTCTAAATTCCCATTTCACAACACACCTTCAACCCATGACGTTCAAAAACTATCCTTTCACGCTAAGGCCAGTTTCAGGAGTTCTACTCGCCCGAATTTAATTCCGTAAAGTCATAAGGGTTCCTTAACCCCTTAGCTATCTACTCATGTGATCAATTGCATAACTCGATCTCTTATTCATTACCAGATTTCCGTAGACCTCACTGACTCAGATTTTGTCCAAATCTGGACTAGGCTAGGAATTCCCAAGTTACTACTCAAAAGTTTTCTGGCCCCAATTCTTTCCCCATTGGCTTTTACCTAACTAAGGGAATCAGGTTGTTACACAAGTTAGAGCGAACGCTCTCAAAGTCGGATTGTAATTTCATCAAAAATTGGTCTCGCTTGCTTTGCTCATGAACTGCCTGAATCACTGATAGAGATTCAATAGGTAATTTGGCATAGACAATATCTGTAAATTTAGTCCATAAGTTTTGAAATCCAGAAAAGTAATCCTGAACAGAAAGACCTCCTTGAGAGTAATTAGCAATTTCATACTCTAACTGAAAGCATCTTGCGCTATTATCTTGGTTGTAAACCTTTTGTAAGTAATCCCACATGTCCTTAGCCGTTTTGTACTACCTGAGATTGAGAACACTAAGAGGGTCAATTGACCCCAGAATCTATGTCATCACCCGAGCATCTTTAATCTTCCATTCACCTAGCTTTGTTGCATCAGTAGGAGCAGAATCGCTTCAATCTATATGGCCACATAGTTCTTTGCCGGTGACAAATAACTATAAGTATAACTTTTTCAAATGAAACGAACACTCAAAGTGATGTGAATTCATGTTTTTGAATAACTATGAAAACTACAAAGACTCAAGAAAGCAACTAGAATGACCAAGAAAAAAAATTCCTAGATGGTAGGATTGATTGTCAATGAACATTTAATCAAAAACCAAGATATTCCAAATTTTTTTAAGAAGGAACCACAAGTGACTCTATGAAACAAGACAACCAAGAGAAGGCTCTGATACGATGTCAATTTTATGTTGAATGCCTCTTAAAGTGAGAGAGAGTCTTTCCATTATATAGAGAATAAAGATTACACATCCTTAAAGATCTGTCATTCCTATCCCTAAAGATCAGCTACTCTATCTCTACAAATTGTTTTACTTGAAAAATATAAATAAAATAAAAAAATGACTTGTTTCGAAAAATCGACTAAACTTATAGTTTGAAGAGAAATCGATTTTCCAAAAGAACCAGAGTCGCCACTTAATTGTTTTATTAAAAATCCAGAAAAAACACTTAAGGTTTTCAAAAGATTTAAACAGATAAAATCAATTGAAAACAAAAGGGTTCGAGTTCAAATGTACATTCTGAGAAGGTGTTAGGCTCTCGGAATGTTCGCTAACTTGCGGTTGACCGGCGATTTGACGAAAATGACTTGACTAATTTGAGAAAGACATTAGCTAAGTAAGCAAACTTATAATTTTATTTATTATTATTTATTATTATTATTATTGTCATGTTAATTATCTTAAGGGGAAATGAACTAAAGGGAAATAGTCTAAGTGGCAAGACTAATAGAAATAGAGCTAAGTATAAAATATAAATATTTTGATTTGAACATGATAAAGAATGAAATGGCTATCTATGGGAATTTAATTAAATTAAACGATAAAATAAACAAAGTTAGTCAAATAGTAACAAATAAATAAGAGTAGAGAAAGGAATATTGAATTTGGGCCTTTGCCCAAATCTGTTGAACCTGTTGATACGTCCAATCTTACACTCCAAATAAGGAATGTAAACGGTCGTTGTTAATTTACAGAACTCAACTAGAGTTGAGGTCGATCCCACAGAGAATTTCTTTACAGATAAAGTTTCACTATCACATTTACTCAATTGTCGTTACTATTTCCTAAACAATTAACAACGAAAGTAAAATTGAGTTTAATTGAAAAGTATTCTATCATCAAGTACTTCCAGTCAAAACTTAGTTACACAGTTCACAAAATATATCATTGTAAGTTGATTCAATCAATTTAAAGAAACCAGGTTTTGTGTTCACTATGACGGTGATTATAACGCTCTTCCGTAAATTGAGTGTCAAGTAAATCAATGTTTACAGACTCTTTGCGACTTAGATAAATCTAACGCTTCTCAGTCTAATTAGATAATATCCACTCTAATTCTCTCGAACTTAAAGTGTTATCGATATTGGACTTCGCTTAATTTAATCCGGTGTTAAAGATCCCTTCTCTCGAAATCTGACCTTAACTCCAATTCGTAAACTTAGTTTAGCTTTTTCCCAACTGGTGTTTTTCTCTCGAACAAACACCAGATACATGCCTATCTAAAGCGTGCACTCAATAGACTAAAATGATAATGAAAGCTGTAAACTACAAGTTGTAAACAAAGATTGCCTTTTTACTCATTTTACAGAATCACAACTAGAATATCATCATAGATCCCACACACCCAGTCATGACGTTTAGCCACTCATGTTTTTATGCAAAGAATCAATCATAGATAATGAAAACATATTAAGAATTACTTACAAAAATAATCGGTAAATCAATAACCACTTGATAGTCTCAAGATCAAAAGGAACTATGTCCCACAGAACACAATAATCTCAATCCAAAATCTCCCCCTCAAGTTTCTTTTCGTTGCTCCTTGTGTAACGTCAGATGCTAGATAATCGATTCCAAAAAAAAACTAAAGTAATTCAAAATAGAATGTTTAAAATGAGTCCTAATCAAGTTAGGATTGATTTGTTGGGCCCTGTCACGACCACTATCACGTTCCGTCAAGGGATTCACGGACCGTGAATCCTTCTGTGGTCTTGCCTTGGATCTTCCCAAGAGTGGGTCCAGAAACTTGGTCACTGGAATGTACGATGAGAGACACCACGGTCCGTAGTGAGTGTCACGGCCCGTGAAGTCACTCGTGGTCTTCACTTGTTCAAACCCTCTTGTAACTCTTTCCTGCTTTTATACTGGTTTAACTTCACGGTAGGTACCACGGTCCGTGTAAATAACAACGGCCCGTATAACCTTCCGTGATCTTTACTTGGTTGTTCTTGCTTTTCATCTTTTTAGGGCCCAGTTCTGCCTTACTTTCACGAACTCAACCACGGACCATTATGAAGTTAACGGTTCGTTACATTGGCCGTGAACTTCACTTGTCAACATCAGTTCTGCTTCTTTTTCTGTAAAACCCAGATTCTGCCTACACAATTAACAAACCCATAAAATAATCCCAAAATATCACTTAATTCCAGTATTACTTCATAGTTATGAAGCATCAAATGTGCTACGATTTCGCGGCACATCAATACCCTCAACTTAGAACCATTACTTGTCCTCAAGTGATGAGAAAATAAACAAATACAATCAGCCCTCAATTCATTTCCAGATTTATGACGCTATGCAGCAACTAATTCAAGTATAATTTGTGTCCCCAAACCTCTGAATCTAACATGTAAGGATCAATACATGACATCTTATTAATCATAGTCAATCATGTTTATACCTGCGAATTATCAGCTCACACAATCTACTTTCAAACACAACCACTGTGTCCTCACACCAAAGAAGTCCCTCGCTCATAATGGTAGGGACTGAGTATTACTCTTAGGCTCTCAATAAATTTCTAACACTAACAACAAACTACCATAGGCTTGCCCTTGCTTTCTACACTTTCTCTTTCAAACACCCGAAATAGGATTACTGTAGGACTTTATTTGCTTGTAACATAGGCTCGGGGTTATGGAGTGGATATTTGGTTTCGTGAGTGACTAATTCCTTGGTTTCCCAAAGTTTCGTTTTCACAAACTCTTTTCTGAGTGATTCTCTCTTTTTCTTTATTTTAGCTCGACCCAGTAGCTATTATTATTATTATATATATATATATATATATATATATATACACCATTTTTATTATTATTATTATTTTTTGTGTTTTTTGAACTCGGCTCACTGGTTGAACCTTCTTTTCCTCTTTTTTTTTTTTGAAATTGTAATCACCCTCATCTTAGGCTTTTGGCCTAAGTTGTGATACCATGTACCTTCAGAGAACCAAGGATTGATATATGTTGGGTAGGAACAAAGATTGATTTAAGGCTCAAATTGGGTTCAAGTGATAAGCTTTTCATTTGGTGCCTTTATTTTTTTTGCTTTTTACTGGTTTAACAAAAATGACCTACTGATCCTTTCCTATCCGGTTATTTTCAGATTCAAGCAAAACTACTTAGGCAGGTTTTAGTTTCTGCTCCTAGTGTTAGACTTCAACCAAAACTTACTCACATACTACACATGGTTGCATTTTTTAGTTTCTTGGTTCACCAATTAATTGGTCAGATTAGCCATTTTCAACATATCAGTATCTAAGATGTCATCTAAAGTTCCTAATAGTCAAACTCATGTTCGGGTCTTCAATATTCACAGAGTAGCTGCTAAACAGCTCAATACATAAAATACCCGCTATGGCCGGCTGCTGACCACCTTCTCCCCAAATAAAAAGAACTTTGTCCTCAAAGTCGAGATAAGACAATCAAATACACAGGATAAGAGGAGGGGTCAGACGCCGGTCGTTGTATCAGCATTGGCACCCTTATCAATGGGTGCACTCTCAGGTCTCGGGACATCATCAGTGTGGTCCTCATTAGTCGAAGCAGGTGCGCCACTACCAGAAGCTCCAACTAAGGCTGTATCTCGCTGTAGCTGGTCAAGGGCTTCCTTTTCTCTAGCTTCCCTCTTTGATGCTCTATGGGCTCTCTTTTCTTACCTTCTTGCCTCTCTGGCGGGGTCAGTAGGGGTCTCCTCATCAAGTTCTCCAGTTATGTGCTTTCTCTTGCCGAATTTACTCGTAGGGGGTTCTCCCCAAAGGTTATCGAGTGTTTGAGTGGAGGGTGCCTGACTTAGCATTTGCATCAATGACTCTGGCATGACTGAAGTGGGCACCTGTGCTGGCATTTCAGTCAGGTTAGCAATTTGAGTGCGCATTTCGGCCAACTGGGTTCTGAACTCTTCAGTATCGGCTGAACCTGTAGCCTGGAAGCGATCTTGAAAAAGGTTCTCCAAACCATCCATTCGGTTCTTTAAGACTGATAAATCCGTCCTCATCTCATCTTTGATCTCTTTTTTCGCGGCTAATACCTTTGTCTCTATCAGCTGGGGCATCCGGAGCATAATTTGGTCTACCAATGTCCTGGTCTGGCGTTGATCTGCAACCAATTTCTCAAGAAAAAGCATAGGGATAGTGATAAAAGTACCTGAAGTCTAGGATGCTGAAGCTGGGGGTGGTGGTGCCTCTGTGGACGGTTGTGATGACTCCCCCTGTTCTGTATCTCTACTGGCCTGGGGGATCTCAAGTGGGACATGTGGAATAACAGCTAAAGAACCTACAACGGCATATTTCGCGCCAAAGAGATGGTTCGCAACATCTTTAATTTTTGAAACCTGGGTTAGTCTGAATGCTTCACCCCATCTGTCAACTAGGCTGTTCGGAGGAATATTCGCTCCTCGGCATAATTTCCCTATCAGACAGGGAAAATGAAGTGCAACTCGCTCATTTAGTGCCCTGTCTCTCATCTCGATTTCTATTATCCTTCCTGCATTGATCGGGTAACCGACCAGAAGACATGCTACTAACGAGGCCAGGGAAGGGGACAAAGTGTTATCATTAGCTATTGGTCGTAATTGCGCTCGGACAACAGCCCACCAAACCTTGGCCGGGAAAGATAATGAAGCTTTAGTGATAAGTGTTGGAGTTGTGGTGACCCAACCTGCATTTTCTCCATCTATGGCAATTTACTTCGCAATCCAGCGTAAAACCCTTTCTCGAGAAGTCTGATCTTCCATTGTAGCATCACTGGTGACCTCATGATGTTTGCCTTCGAAAAGGCCAATTGAAATGGGTGCAGAGTATTCTGGGCCGTACAACATTCTGTTAATCGACGCCTCAGAAATATCTATTGATTTGCCCCTAACTATGATTGAGTTGAGTGGACCCCAGGTACTAGCCATGTCTTTCTGTCCACGCTTCGTGGTCTCAGTATCCACCGCAACATTCATCAATGTAGCTGCATAAGAGGAATAAAATTCTTTGGTCAGGTGGCTAGAGTATTCACCAGGTGCATTGTCCATCTAATCGAACTGATGGAGCTGAAATATCCGATAGATGTCTGAGAATGCCTTGACATCAGCTACCACCACCCTAGTCTCAAGCATAATTGCTCGATTCTTGAAGCCCCCAGTTTTATTCACAATGCCATTGTCGAAGAACTCTTTAGATCTGTTGACAGTCCACATGGAGCGATAACAAGCAATCAGTTGTGGTCTCAATGCAGGGTTAAGTTCCTGAGCGTTCACATATATCACCATGGTATCATCATCGGTGATTTCCTCCTCATCCTCTTTATTAAATGTTTCTTTTCATACCTCATTTTCAGCTTGTGTGGTAGCCACAGGTGGAGAAGTACTTATGTCGGCCTGAGAACCGCTGTCAGATTCGGCACTGTCCCCCGAGTCATCGATAGATTGGTTACCAGTAGCCGTATCAGTTGGACATCCCGAGTTGTCCCCATTCTCGGAACTACTACCTCCCTCTTCAGATTGAGGAGGAGAGTCTTGGAGAATAGCTCTCCTAGCCAATGATCTAGTAGACTGAGGCGAATGATCTTTCGGTGAAACATTTATTTGCACCTCAGACCCACTCGCTTCGGAGTCGCCATGACCCTCTGATTGTGAAGCGGTGACAGTAGCAGGTTTGGTAGCATTCTTTCTTCTGGGACCTATTGTACCTGAGAAGCAAAACACCAATTCAGTACAATCATTAATAAACGACAAACTAGCGGGTACTCAGACTGCCCCTGTGTAATATCATCGTGACGCCTTGCCTTAAGAATGTCGTCACCTAATCTATCATCGGGAAGGGCCACGGAATAACAATTATTAACAAAAACTAAAAACTTAAAAAAAATTAAAAATACAATGAAGGGAACACTACGCGCACTTGAACGGGCCGTGGTATCACCAACGGACCGTGATGTCCCCCGTGGAGTTTAAACAGAATTCGAGTGCACAAGTAATTTCTGGTCATTTAACCAACGGATGTTAACGGAAGGTTTCACGGCTCGTGGAGTGAACCACGGTCCGTGATACTGCCCGTGAACTAAAACTGAGGACTGGGTTGATATTCTATTGTGGTCTACGACAAGTTGTACGACCCGTAATGTCTTCCACGGTCCGTACAACCTGCCGTAGTCTTATACTAGGAAATAGGTATGTCATCTTCTTCCCAACATCAAATTTTTGCACTCAATCCCCATTGTTGTACAAATACAGGCTCGTCTCATACTATAAACCCTACCTTACTACTTATTCAACCAAATTAAGTAACCTAACTGTCACTACCTGACCTAAAAATTTGACCCCCCTGTGATCGACCAACACCCAAGATTAATTACAAATTTCCAATTTTTCAACTTACCTACTCCAATTAAGTAATAGCTTAGCAATTAATCATCACAAATGCATACTGAAATCAAGAAAATCGAAAGGATTATAGACAAGATGTAACGGTGTAAACCATTGAAACTCAACGTACTTGGATTGAAGAAACAAAATCAGAAATAGCTGGAACCAGAAGCGCAACTGAAAACTGAGGGTTCGAACTCTTGGGTAGATGTGGGATTTATTGATGAATGATGATCAAGTCTTCTGAGATAACCGTTATGGAGGAGACAAAGAGAGAAATTGAAGTTCTGCTCTTTGGAATCACAAAATACATCATAATTTATGAGTTGGGTTACGCGCGGGTCAGGTCGGATCGGATCATAGGTGTTACTGGGTAGTGGTCCACGGGCTGTGAAACTTCTCGTGAAAGATATCACGATCCGTGGCTATGTTCGTGGCATTACCATGGCAAAGAAACTTACCTGGTGCAGATGACGGATCGTAAAGTTGCCCGTAAAGAAAATCATGGTCCATGAAACTATCCGTGATATTGACTTGGAATTGAGTTTCCTGCCTGAGGTTCACGAGAGGTTAGACGTCTCGTACAATATATGACGGACCGTGAACCCCTTCGTGAACTCTATTTTATACAATTTCCAGTAGCTTCCAAATTCACTCCTCCATTTGATGAATCGTGATAGTTCCCGTGAAAAGATATACAGTTCGTGGTCCTGACCGTGACGTTCAGTTTGCATCAATTTCTGCATTTTCCCCTTTATTCTCTCCTGCATACCTTAGCACGCAGTAACTCTATAAAAATAAAGAAAAATAAGGAAAACGAGAATATACCTAATATAATTACATCTTGGGTTGCCTCCCAAGCAGCGCACAATTTAACGTCGCAGCGCGACGCAGGTTACTTGATTATTCAGACTTCATCAAGTTTACATTCCTCCACAATTTTCACATCCTCAGGAGCACCCAAATACGCCTTGATTCGCTGACCATTAGCTTTGAACCTCTTGCCTTTCTCATTTTCCAATTCAATAGCACCAGATTGAAAAACCTGTGTGACTTTAAAGGGTCCAGGCCATTTAGTCAGTTTTCCTGGAAACAGACGTAATCTGGAGTTGAAAAGTAACACCAAGTCACCAGGAGTAAAGCTCTTTTTTTTCAATATGCTTGTCATGATATAGCTTCATCCTCTCCTTATACAGTGCAGCCCTCTCATAGGCCCTCAGACGGAACTCATCCATCTCATTGATCTGATCTAGCCTCAAGTTTGCGGTTTCGCTCCAATTTAGATTCAGCTTTTTCAACGCCCAGAGTGCTCTATGCTCAAGCCTAACTGGTAGATGACACGCTTTTCCAAACACCAATTGATATGGAGACATACCAATAGGTGTCTTGAAAGCTGTCTGATATGCCCATATGGCATCATCTAGTATCCGTGCCGAATCTGTCCTGTTGGGATTCACTGTCTTTGCCAAGATTGTTTTAATTTCCCTATTGGAAACTTCCACTTGACCACTAGTCTGTGGGTGATAAGGAGTTGCCACCTTGTGTTGTTTTACTCCATACTTGGTCAGAAGTGCACTAAAGACTTTGTTGCAGAAGTGAGACCCACCATCACTAATAATGGTTCTGGGTGTTCCAAACCTTGAGAAGATGTTCTTTTTCAAGAACCCAGCGACACTCTTTCCATCATTCTCAGGTAATGCAACCGCTTCAACCCATTTGGACACATAGTCCACAGCCACCAATATATATTTCTTCATATATGAACTCACAAAGGGACCCATGAAGTCAATACCCCACACATCAAACAATTCCTCCTCTAGAATAGGTGTCATGGGTAACTCATGGCGCCGAGAGATGGCTCCTTGCTGCTGGCACACATCACAGCTCCTTACTATATCCACTGCATCTTGATGAATTGTAGGCCAGTAATACCCACATTGAAGTATCTTGTGAGCTGTTCGAGTACCACCATGATGACCACCAACTGGAGATGAGTGACAGGCCTCCAAGATATGCAACATTTCTGCTTTCGGAACACATCGCCTAATTATATTGTCAGCACACACCCTGTACAGATATGGTTCATCCCAAAAGCACTTGTCTACATCATGCAGTAACCTTTTCTTTTGCTGATATGTTAGTCCCTCGGGCATTAAGTCACTGACCAGAAAATTAGCATAATCAGCAAACCAAGGAATAAGGTCAAGAGTAGCAGCTAATACCTGCTCATCCGGGAATGTGTCATCTATCTCGATCTCAAGTTCTTCCTTATTTGCAGCTTCCAACCTAGACATGTGATCAGCTACCTGGTTCTCACAACCTCTCTTGTCTTTCACTTCGAAGTCAAACTCTTGAAGAAGCAATACCCATCTGATCATCCTAGGCTTGGCATCTTTCTTTGCTATGAGATGTCTCAAAGCAGCATGGTCTGTGTGAACTATTACTTTAGTGCCTAGAAGATAAGCTCTGAACTTTTCAAAAGCATACACTACAACCAATAGTTCCTGTTCAGTGACTGTGTAGTTTTGTTTTGCCCCATTTAGCGACTTACTAGCATAGTAAATCGGATGGAACATCCTGTTGCGCTTTTGTCCCAACACAACTCCTAACGCAGTCCCACTGGCATCACACATCACCTCAAATGGCGCCGCCTAGTCTGGACCAATAATCACTGGTGCTGAAATCAGTTTCTTTTTTAGGCACTCAAAAGCTTTAAGGTATATCTCATCAAAGACAAATTTAACGTCCTTCTCTAAAAGCTTGCACATGGGGTGTGCAATTTTTGAGAAGTATTTGATGAAACGCTTATAGAATTCGGCGTGTCCTAGGAATCTTCGAACACCCTTCACACAGATTGGCGGAGGTAATTTTTCAATCACCTCAATCTTAGCCTTGTCGACCTCAATTCCTTTTTGTGACACCTTGTGTCCAAGGACTATGCCCTCTTTTACCATAAAGTGGCATTTCTCCCAATTTAGCACTAGGTTGGCTTCCTCACATCTCTGTAAAGCCCTGCTAATATTCAACAAACAGTCTTCAAAAGTGTCGCCTACTACAGAGAAGTCATCCATAAATACCTCTAGAGTATCTTCAACCATGTCTGAAAAGATGGACATCATACACATTTGAAATGTGGCTGGTGCATTACATAGTCCAAATGGCATGCCTTTAAACGCAAAGGTGCCATAAGGACATGTGAAGTTGGTCTTTTCCTGATCTTCAGGTGCAATTGATATCTGGCTGTAGCCAGTGTATCCATCTAAGAAACAATACCATCCTTTACCTGCCAACCTTTCAAGCATCTGGTCCATGAAAGGCATGGGGAAATGATCCCTCAAAGTCCACTTGTTCAACTTCCTGTAATCCATACACACTCGCCACCCAGTGACGGGTCTCTGCGGGATTAATTCATTCTTGGCATTCGCTACCACAGTCATGCCTCCCTTTTTAGGCACACATTGCACTGGACTGACCCAGTGGCTATCAGAAATAGGATATATCACCCCAACATCTAACCATTTGATTATTTCTTTCTTAACCACTTCTTGCGTAGGTGGGTTCAACCTCCGTTGGTGTTCAATACTCGGGCTGCAGTCTTCCTCAAGATGAATCTTATATGTGCAAATACCTGGAGGTATCCCAATTATATTAGCAATGGTCCATCCAATGGCTCTTTTGTATCTTTTTAGCACCTTGATCACCCCTTGTACCTAATCTTCATTCAAATCTGCAGCCAATATCACGGGTAAAGTGTTATTAGTACCCAAGAGTACATACCTGAGGTGATTGGGTAACTGTTTCAGCTCTAACACTGGTGGCGCCTCAATGGATGGTTTCGCTGGAGGACTTGGCCTATTTTTCAAGTTCAAGTCCAATTTCTTTGGCGCATACGAATGTGTTCCCATACCCTGCAAGGCATTCACGATCTCTACATAATCAGACCGGAAATCCACATTAAAGTTCATCAGTATTGCTGTTAATGTTTCAATAACCATTTTCTCTTCTATAGGTACCCTCATGTCTTCATCAGTGACTATCTCTATTGCAGATATCACATTCATATTTCGAGGCTGTTTCATTGACCTGCAAATGTTGAACCTTACCTCATCTGTGTTGAGTCTGAACTTCAACTCTCCTCTCTCAACATCCACTAAAGCTCTTTCTGTGGCCAAAAAGGGTCTTCCCAAAATTATGGGAACCTCAAAATCTACTTCGCAGTCTAGAATCACAAAATCAGATGGAAAGATGAAAGTGTCCACCTTTACCAGTACATCACACAGGATGCCCACTAGTGTCTTTACTGACCTATCAGCCATCATCAACCTCATTGATGTAGGTTTTGGTACTCCCAAGCCTAACTTTTTATAAATGGCTAAAGGCATCAGATTTATGCTAGCTCCCAAATCACATAGAGCTTTTGCAAACTTGATTGACCCAATGGTGCATGGTATTGTGAATGCACCTGGATCCTCTTTTTTCTGCACCAGAGATCTGGTGGCAATGGCTTTGCAATGATGGACATCGTTAGAGAAATCATGACTTACAGATCTTTTCTTGGTGACCAAGTCTTTCATGAACTTGGCATATCCTGGCATCTGCTTTAGGGCTTCAACCAATGGAATGTTTACTGAAAGTTGTTTTAGCATGGTGTTGAATTTCGTAAACTTTCCATCTTCAGCTTTCTTTTTAAGCCTTTGAGGGAAAGGAGAAAATGGCCTGGGAATCTGCTGTAAGGGCAGGTGTTCCTGAACCTCTTTCTCTTTTCCTCTCGAATGTTGTGCTTTAGGTTGAGATTGTTGAGCCTCTCCTTGATCATCTACCTGTATATTCTCATCCTCCTATCTGCTAGCTTGCTCCAAGACCTATTCATACTTAGTACCTGCAGAAATAGGGTCAGAAAGAACTTTACCACTCATAGTGGCTATGGTCATGCAGTGTCCTTCCTTCTTGGGATTTTGAATGGTATCACTTGGTAGTGATTCGTTCTTTCTCGGATTCATTGAAGTGAGAGTTGCCCCAACTGCTGCTCTATTTGTTTAATGGAGGTGGTGTGAGAGTCCACCAACTGACTCATGCTCGAGAAGTCTCCTCTCATTTCTTTCACCCCTACATCGGTTGACTCAACCTTTTGAAGTACCTTAGCCATCATGTCTTCCAGCTTGGACCCGTTAGAACTACCACTCACCCGATCTCTATTACCTGGAGGCACATATACGCCATTGCTGTTATTCCTATACCTCTCTCTGTTTTGCCAGTTTTCTTGATCTCTATTTGCTGGCCTTTCATACTGACCATCCCTAGCATAGCTCCAACCTGCATTTCCAGAATTGTAACCCTGATTTCCAGAGTTATAATTCCGAAAACCTCCTTGATTTCCCCAATAGTTAGCTTCCTCATCAATGTCAAGATCCTAATCTTTATACCTGTGCTGCTGTCCCACAACATTCACCTTTTCAGACTTGGCAACAATGTGCTTTGTGAGCAAGTCTATTTGAGTCCTCATATGTGTCATGTCTTGGTCCCTTTCTTCTTCTCTCTTCCTTTGATCAGCTGAAAGCTCAAATGTATACCCGAGCTCTCCTACCTCTACATCTCTAGTGTACCATGCTCTGTTTTTCTTTGAGACCTCATCTAATAGCTGCATGCTTTCTGCAAATGGCTTCCTCATAAATGAGCCTACACAAACTACATCAACAACAGGTTTAGTAACATAATTCAGAGACCTATAAAAGGCCTGTTTTAGATGCCTTTCGGTAAGATCATGGTTGGGGCATTTCTTTAACTTTTGGCTGAACCTCCACCAAGTAGCATGCATGGCTTCTCCTGGTAGTTTCTTGTGTGTACTAATCTCGTACTTTATCTGCAACTCTTTTGATTCTGGGAAGAATCGTTCCAGGAAAGCTTCCTTCAACTCATTCCAAGTTCTGATGGAGTCATCTGGCATCTCATTCAACCAGTTAGTCGCCTCTCCCGTAAGGGACAATGGAAACAACCTCAATCTTATTGTTGTTTGATTTACCCCAGGAATCTCTTGTAACTTACAGATAGCCACAAAGTTCATCAAGTGTTGATTTGCATCATCACTAGCGGCACCCCCGAACATACCTTTAAGGTTCAACAATTGAATCATAGTGTTGGTTATTGTGAACTTAACACCTGGAGGTAGTGCAGGTAACACTATCGCTCAAGTGGCTCCAGCTCCATCCAAATCTGCATCATCTTCATCATACATCATATGCGTTGGATGCTGAGCTCTACCCCTTGGAGCTATTGGTTGGCGCTGGGAAGGGATCAATCCATCCACTCCTCTATTCTCATCTACCACCCTAGGTTGGTTGTTACCGTCGTTCTGCTGAGCACCTCTTGCAGCGACTTCAGCTTCTAGTCCCAACCTTTGTCTTTGTGCCTCCAAATCTTGTTCATTCACCATTTTTCGAAGAGTCTTTTCGAGTTTTGAGTCGTAAGGGATCAATGGAACTCCTTTACTCTTGGTACTTGGCATACACAGTAGCAATCACCTGAAAGAGACACAAACACAAAACAAAATGTAAAATTAGGAAATATAACTACAAATTGAATAAAAGCTAGTAAAACACTTCTGAATTGAAATTTCCCGACAGCGGTGCCGAAATTTGATACGTCCAATCTTACACTCCAAATAAGGAATGTAAACGATCGTTGTCAATTTACAGAACTCAACTAGAGTTGAGGTCGATCCCACAGAGAAAATCTTTACAGATAAAGTTTCACTATCAGATTTACTCAATTGTCGTTACTATTTCCTAAATAATTAACAAGGAAAGTAAAATTGGGTTTAATTGAAAAGCATTCTATCAGCAAGTACTTCCAGTCAAAACTTAGTTACACAGTTCACAAAAGATATCGTTGTAAGTTTATTCAATCGATTTAAAGAAACTAGGTTTTGTGTTCACTATGACGGCGATTATAACGCTCTTCCGTAAATTGAGTGTCAAGTAAATCAATGTTTACAGACTCTTTGCGACTTAGATAAATCTAACGCTTCTCAGCCTAATTAGATAATATCCACTCTAATTCTCTCGAACTTAAAGTGTTATCGATATTGGACTTCGCTTAATTTAATCCGGTGTTAAAGATCCCTTCTCTCGAAATCTGACCTTAACTCCAATTAGTAAACTTAGTTTAGCTTTTTCCCAATTGGTGTTTTTTCTCGAACAAACAGCAGATACAAGCCTGTCTAAAGCGTGCATTCAATAGACTAAAATGATAATGAAAGCTGTAAACTACAAGTTGTAAACAAAGATTGCCTTTTTACTCATTTTACGGAATCGCAACTAGAATATCATCATAGATCCCACACACCCAGTCATGACGTTTAGCCACTCATGTTTTTATGCAAAGAATAAATCATAGATAATGAAAACATATTAAGAATTACTTACAAAAATAATCGGTAAATCAACAACCACTTGATAGTCTCAAGATCGAAAGGAACTATGTCCCACAGAACACAATAATCTCAATCCAAAATCTCCCCTTCAAGTTTCTTTTCGTTGCTCCTTGTGTAACGTCAGATGCTAGATAATCTATTCCAAAAAAAAACTAAAGTAATTCAAAAATAGAATGTTTAAAATGAGTCCTAATCAAGTTAGGACTGATTTGTCGGGCCCTGTCACTGCCACTATCACGTTCCATCAAGGGATTCACGCACCATGAATCCCTCCGTGGTCTTGCCTTGGATCTTCCCCAGAGTGGGTCTTCAAACTTGGTCACTGGAATGTACCACGAGAGACACCACGGTCTGTAGTGAGTGTCACGGCCCGTGAAGTCACTCGTGGTCTTCACTTGTTCAAACCTTCTTGTAACTCTTTCCTGCTTTTATACTGGTTTAACTTCACGGTAGGTACCACAATCCATGTAAATAACAACGGCCCGTATAACCCTCCGTGATCTTTACTTGGTTGTTCTTGCTTTTCATCTTTTTAGAGCCCAGTTCTGCCTTACTTTCACAAACTCAACCACAGATCGTTATGAAGTTAACGGATCGTTACATTGGCCGTGAACTTCACTTGTCGACATCAGTTCTGCTTCTTTTTCTGTAAAACCCATATTCTGCCTACACAATTAACAAACCCATAAAATAATCCCGAAAGATCACTTAATTCCAGTATTAGTTCATAGTTATGAAGCTTCAAATGTGCTATGATTTCGCGGCACATCACCTGTCCTATTCTAAAAATTCCCAACATCATTTTGGGCCCTTTTTTGGCCTATCTTTGTTACGAAATCTATCCATTGCAGTCCCCTTTGGACTGCTGTAGTGCTTGAGCTTTTTTAGCTCATTTCCGCCCTTGTATCACAATGTATACACTAGGTATATCTATGTATACTGGTGTATCTCGGCCTGTTTTCAGCTTTCCTGGACCTGTACGCCTATTTTCCTTTGCTGTCCGACTCGAAAAGGAGAGGATTGGAGCCTCTATGGCTCTCTTGAAATGCGGGGAAAGAAAAATAGGAGTTCACGGGGACTCGGGCAGATTTACATGCAAATAAAATGGAAAAATGGTTAGCATACAATTCAACTAGAACAAAACAAAGAAATGGCAAGAATAAGAGATAGAGATATATGCTAATCACGTATTCCAAAGTAAAGAACGTAGAGAAACATGCTGGAAATTCACCTATTTCAAGAGGTAGTGATCAAAACTAACGCAATCATTACCAAAGGATGTGCTGTATAACACTAAAATTAAATAAAAAGAAACAGTAGGATATCCTATTGATATTAGACATATATAAACTAAAAGAAAATATTGGAACAAGTTAAAAGAAAAATAATGAATGCACATCAAGTGACCCCTAAATGCTACCAAGGAAATATAGTACAGAAGACCAAGAATAAATAAAGTAATCGTGTGTATGGGATGCAAACAGTAAGCCATTGAAGCTTATAGAAAAAAAACAACTTAACTAAAGATTAATTTATTATATTTTGACACAATGAGCTAATGTAAAGATATTAGAAGAAAATTGGCATGCTATTCTAAAAGAGACACAATTTAAAATAGCGGATTCTTGGCAGGAAACAATCTGAAACAATTAACATGCTAGATTTTTCTAAATCGACAGTTAACTACCTACTTAACACATATTGCAAGCCAAGAAGCTGGACATTTTATACATGGACAAAACAACAAGCGAAATGCTAATGTCACACAATGAAAATTAATATGATTTGTAGGCACGAATAAGAGGGGACTTTGACAGTCAAGACCTCAAAAAGGGGAAATGGAAGGATGAACATGCTTCGACATTCAACAAGACGACCTTTTAAATAACACCAAGGTAAACCAAGCCGTGTGTTTAGAAGTAAAAGGAGACAAATATATCCTCAGCTACAATCTAGAAAACCGAAAACATCGAGTAACAAATAAACAAGGGGACGAGCAAAAGAAAATTCCTTTCAAAGGCTAGACGGGGACAGATTCATAAACATGTTCTTAAAGAACACAACTCCAACAAAAGTCAACTTATATTCATGAGAAAACAAAAAGTACAACGATCTAGAGCATTTCGACGCTTTCAAAACACCTAATGTAGGCATGAATGCGACTTCAACAGAATGACAACAGAACGATATCGATGGAACTAACAAATAGGCAAACCAAGTTGAAACGAGCATAATCAGCCGAGAACACTCAAGTAATAGTTTCAAGAGAGGAGAACATCAAAATGAACTCGAACAAAGAAATATGGAAAAACTTAGTAGAACCTTAAAACGATATCATGACTAATCCATGGCAACAAACAAAAGGAAAATAAATACTTAACATCATCAATAACCCAACGACGACAATCAGCGAACAACCAATCATAAAAGTGATTTTCCAACATTAATAAAACAAAATAGAGGAAGAGATGAAGAGAAAAGCTATCGTAGAGAATGTTACCTTTTTTCGGGCAGCGAACGAGACCAACAAGTAGAAGAACAACAACTTCAATACCACAACAAGATTTCGACGAGCTTTGCAAGCGGCGAGCACAAAAGCAAATCTCTTGTCGATTCTGGCCTGTTTATATATTTGTTTCTTTCAACAACTAAAATCCTCTCTCCTCTTACAATAAGAAATAAGAAACTACTTATAGAAGGGAAATAGGGTTCCAACTTTGGAGGGAAACAGATAGAATTAGGATAGAAATCGGGTATATTTCAAAATTCAAACACCATAAATTTCTTGCACCATTTTAGGGGAGACCCCTTTTTTCTGAAATTTTGCCCCATTCCGGAAGAGAAAAGGGGAGAAAACATGTGCTTGCTGCCCGCTACGATTCGTACAAGCTGAAAGGGACGTCAAGGATAAGGACAAGAAGAACACAATGTACTGCTCACAGTGTTGACGCTTGGTCTGGCTGTGTATCGCTATGAATTTCTCCGTGTGCTCATTGTGATGTTGAGGTGTTTGGACTGCTGTGTTGTTGACGTCTGGAGGCTGATGATGAAGATGCCGTGTAAGTTTTTTAGGATTGGAAAGGAGTTGGGCCAGGTCGGAGGTTGGATTGGTTCGCTGTAAATAAGAGGAAAGGGAATTAGAATAGAGAAATTGGGCTAAAGAGTTGTTGGGTTATGCTGGAAATTGAACTTGTACTGCTGAAAAAGTAAGCAGGCCCAAAATTTGGTCTTTTAAGGAATTAGAAAAGTTGAAAGGTAAATGGCTAATTCCATAAATAAAAAGGCTATATTCCAAATTAAGATATGGCCCTTTGAGTTCAATCGTGGCCGATTGGAATTGGGGTTTAAGCAAATTGAGCTCGATTGACAAATTTGGTTAAATTTTAAATAAAACAAATTAGTATGATTAATTAGTGAGCTTCTTATTCTTAATGAAATAAATAGTTAACTTAATTTATAAACCAATTAATTTAAAAACCCACTAATTGATTCAAAATTTTAAAACTATAGTTCCGAATGAAACTAAGTTAATAAAATACTTATTTTAACAATGTATAAATCTTTTGATATGATTTTTAAATATTTATAAGATATACTAACTACATAAATGATTATATGAAATATATTTCTTATTCAAAATGCTTATGAAAATCAATTGAAATTATTTAAAAACCTAGAAACTATTTTAAATTTTATGAAGCTAATTATTCTAAATCGTTTGAGAGTTAAGAAGCTTAGCAATTAATTATTATTGGGAAGGGTCAAAATTGGGTGTCAACACAAATGTGTTATTCAATCCCTCTAAATCTACCTTGCTCTCCCTCTAAATCAGCTATTCTATCACAATATTTATTCCTTGATTCTACAACAAATGTATATGATCATGCTAATTTATATCACTACATTATTACATTAATATATACAACCATTTAGTATGTCTATCATGCTAACACTTGTCTATTTTAGACTTTGTATGCTCCTTAAAAAAATATTGAATATTCATATTAATTAATATATTTTTTTGGACTTTGAAAATTGATTTGAAGAAGAAGTAATTACTATTAAAAACAAAATATAAACAATAATTTATTGTTTTCTTGATATATTATAAGTGATCGATAAATAAAAATGAATTGAGGGAATCTATGGTTGCTTGTTAGGAGCTCTGTGTTTTGAAGAATGCCAAAGTGCATCGAACATGTTGTGATAATATGATACAACGTTCATCTAAGGTTCATACGAGAAGGAGTTCGCAAGCGAGATAGTTTTCTTAATCAAATAGGAAAACTAGAAAAAGTAGGAAGCAGAAGTAAATGAGGAGTTAGAGGCGTGATTAAAGAATACAAAAAGGAAATAAAGACAAAACCAAGTTAAGTAGGAAGTTGAGTTCAAGTTGAACAAGGCTTTAAGGCAGCGAATACAAGTTCGACTTGAACAAGGTTTGTGGAAGCGTGATCTACAAATAGGGCAATAGTTTCTTTGGAGAAATTTGCGCACTAATATTGAGAGTAAATCAAAAACATTGTCAAAGAGAGTTTGAGAGAGTTTTTGAAGGTTCTTGTGGTGCTGAGAGTTTGTGAGGTTTTTGTTAATTATAGTTAATTGTTATTTATTGCAATTTGAGTTTTGAGCGTAGGAAGAGTCTAACGAGTTGTTATAACTTGGAAGACTCTGTAGGAGACACAAATCGAGTTTTTTTTTGTCTTGGGTAGTTAGGAGTTAGAGTTTATAACTCTTTAGGTTACATAGTTGTGTAATCATTGTATTATTTGAAGGTGAAATAAATAATACGAAGTTTTGAAAGAGTTATCTTACGAAGTTGTTTACTGCTAACTTCAGATAGTGAGGAACAAGTAGTAAGTACCTATTTCTTTATAGAGTTAAGGAGGTCGTAATTCTAACAAGTGGTATCAAAGCAAGGTCATCTTAACATAAGTCTAATAACTTAAGATAAGATCATCATGAATTCTGCACCTCCTCTTGGACATGGTCAAGGACAGCACATCAACATGCCACCATTATTCAATGGATAATACTACTCATGGTGGAAGACAAGGATGGAAGACTTCATTCAAGCCGAAAACTACGAACTATGGGTTAGAATTACTGATGGATCGTTAACTCCTACTGTTATGGATAGTGAAGGAAACACTGTACCAAAACCCAAAGAAAAATACGGAGAAGCTGACTACAAGATGGGAAATAATGCAAAAGCCAAGTGCATTCTTGTATGTGGACTAGGACCTGATGAGTTTAATCACATCTTAAGTTGTACCTCAGCAAACAAATATGGGACACCTTACAGAATGCTCATGAAGGTACAACTCAAGTTCGAAAATTTAGAATTGCCAGGCTATGCACTGAATATGAAGCCTTCAAGATGAAATCTGGAGAATCACTTCAAGCTATGATCACCAGGTTCACTATTGTGGTAAACGAGTTAATCTCCTTGGGGAAAATTTACACCACTGAGGAACAGGTAGACAAAGTTCTTAGAACCTTGTCTAGATCATAGGAAATAAAAGTTACTGCAATCAGAGAAGCCAAGGATTTAACAAATATGACTCTTGGATGAACTGGTAGGAAATCTCAAAACATATGAGATGAATGTTAATAAACGAGGTGAAGGAAACAAAGAGAAAAATCTTGAACTCAAAGCAACTGAAAGTGATGAATCAAATATAGATGATGAGGATTTAGCACTGATCAGCAGAAACTTCAAGAAACTTTTCAAAAGAGGAATGAATTCTGGCAAAAAGTCATTATCCACCAAAGAAAAGACTACAGAGAAACCACAAAGTGGAGGATGCTTTAAGTGTGGTAAAACTGATCATCAGATTAAGGACTATCCTATGTGGGAAGTAGAATGGAGAAAGGAAAGGGCTGAAAAAGAGAAGAAGGATCTTTTAAGCAAAAGAAAAAACAAAGAGAAGGAACAAGCGATGTAGGCAGCTTGGGGAACAAGTTTGTACATGTATGAAGAAGATGCTGATGACATTGCCTTAATGGCCATAGAAGAATCAGAACCTGAACCTGAATCAGAATATGAAGGAATGGAGGTAAATCTATTTGATCTTAAAGATAAGCTAATAAATTCTCTAAGAAAAAATTATCTTTTTTAACGCTCACATCTATAGAAACAATTCATGAACTAGTTAAAACTAAGAATCAATTGCTTGCCTCCATGACTAGTTTAAAGTTTGAGTATATCGATCTCGAAAAACTCAACAGTGAACTACAGACGAAAACCAAGCAATTGTTGTAGAAAATTCAGCAACTTGAAACCTGCAATTTAGCACTAAAGTCTGAAAATATAAAACTAAAAATTCTTGGTAAAGAAAAGGCGTGTGATCAACCCAAGCATGAACATAAAGTCAATAAACTCAAAAACGACTTAAGCTTGGAAAAATAAAAATCTAGGAGAATGAATCTTGAATTGTCCAGGATAAAAATCGATCTAGAAAGAGCAAATAAATGGACAAGATCATCCATGATAGTCACACATCTGGGTAACAATACTTGAAACATCAAGGCTCGAATAGGTTTTGAGAAACCTCAAAATGACGAAATCCCTCTATTTTGCAGTCTCTGTGGTAAAACTAGTCACTCTAAATCTAATTGTCAAAGAACCAGAACTAACACACACCTAAGGAACAAACACCCTCTAAACAAAACAAGACTTCCAAACTGAATAAATAGAGATCTTATTAATCCTTTTGATCAAAACAAAGGACCCAAGTTGATCTGGGTTCCTAAAACTAACCTTTAATTCTTTTTCAGGAAGAAGTGAGAGGAAGAAAGCAACATTGGTACATGGATAGTGCTTTCTCAAGACACATGACCGGAGACAAAGCAATGTTTCTCTCACTTGAAAAAGGAAAAGGTGGAATGGTAGCATTTGGTGGTGGAAAAAAGGGACAAATCAAAGGCATTGGTAAGATTGGAAGATCTGATGAGCACTCAATCGAAAAGGTGTACTACGTGGAAGGACTGAAACACAATCTTCTTAGTATATCCCAACTATGCGACAAGCGAAACAAGGTAATTTTCCTATCCACTGGTGTTGAAGCAATCAATCTAATCACAAAAAAAGTAGTCTTAACTAGAAAAAAGGGACAAACATGTCTACACTGTAAACACTTTGATCACATCTGATGAGAACCTAGTATGTCTAAGTGTGTTGGATAAAGATCCTCTACTTTGGCATAAACGACTAGGTCATGCTAGCCAAGTACAACTAAATAATCTCATCACTAAGGACTTAGTAATAGGACTACCTAAAACAAAGTTCAAAGAAGAAAAGATGTGTGAAGTCTGCACTCTAGGGAAACAAATGAAATCATCCTTTAAATCAAAACAGGTGATAAGCTCAACCAGGTCCTTAGAACTAATACACATGGATTTATGTGGACCAATGAGAGTCAAAAGCAGGGGAGGGAAAATATATGTGTTCGTATTAGTTGATGACTATACTAGGTTTACTTGGACACTATTCCTGACATCAAAAGAGGATGCATTTGAAGCATTTTGCTCGCTAATAAGAAAGCTTCAAAAGAAATTTGATAAACAATTAATGGCAATCATATCTAATCATGGAACAGAATTTGAAAACTCAAAGTTTGCCCAATATTGTGATGTCCATGGAGTCGACCATAATTTATCTGCCCCTAGAACCCCTCAACAAAATGGTGTGGTTGAAAGGAAAAACAGAACCTTGTAAGAAATGGCTAGAACCATGATGATTGCTAACAAAATCACCAACCAATTCTGGGAAGAAGCCATAAATATTGCTTGCTATACCATAAATAGATGCATGTCTAGACCTGTGTTAGATAAAACTCCCTATGAATTGCTAAAAGGTAGAAAAACCCAACATCTCTCATCTAAGAGTGTTTGGGTGTAAGTGCTTTATTCACAATAATGGAAAAAATCTGCTAGGTAAATTTGATGCTAGAAGTGACAAAGGAATCTTTTTAGGATACTCCACATATAGTAAAGCCTATAGGGTACTTAACAAAAGAACAATGTGTGTAGAAGAGAGTGTGCATGCTATATTTGATGAAAGCAATACTATGTCTAACCAAGCCTTGCAGGAAAATGAAATACCATCAAAAGAATACACAACTCAGTATAGGAACAGATACAAGAAACAGGTCGCTCAAATACAGTCAATGAAGACAGTGTTGAAACACATGAGAAAGATGATGCCTCAGAAATGGTGCCTGGTGAAAACCAAACAGATCTGAATAATGGTCAAGATACAGAACAACAAATTTGGTTCTAAAAGATTACATATGTCAAGGATCACATCCATTGGACAACATACTTACTGATCTCACTTTCGAAATAACCACCAGATCGGGGATAAAAAACCATTGTGCTTTTAATGCATTCCTATCCATGATGGAACCAAAAAAGATCAGTGAAGCTCTCCAAGATGCAGACTGGATTATGGCCATGAAAGAGGAACTAAATCAATTTGAAAGGAGTAAAGTTTGGCATCTGGTGCCTAAACCACTAAATAGAACTATAATTGGTACAAAGTGGGTGTTTTGAAACAAGTTAGATGAACATGGTACTATAACAAGAAACAAAGCTAGGCTAGTAGTCCAAGGGTACAATCAAGAATAAGGGATAGATTATGATGAAACATTCACACCTGTGGCAAGGTTAGAGGCAATCAGATTACTCATAGCATTTGCATCACACATGGAGTTCACTCTGTATCAGATGGACGTAAAAAGTGCATTTCTTAATGGGTTACTAAAGGAATTAGTATTTGTCAAACAACCCCCTGGCTTTGAGAACAATGACTATGTCTATAAACTTGATAAAGCTCTTTATGGGTTAAAACAAGCTCCAAGGGCATGATATGATAGACTGTCAAAATTTCTCCTAAGCCATGACTATTCAAAAGGTAAGATTGACAACACACTTTTTCTTAGAAACAAAGGAAAAGACCTACTGATTGTACATGTGTATGTTGATGACATCATTTTTGGAGCAACTAACAAGACTCTCACAAACGAATTTGCCAACCTTATGAGCAATGAGTTTGAGATGAGCATGATTGGCGAATTAAACTACTTTCTAGGGATTCAAATAAAGCAAACACATACAGGTACCTTCATTCATCAGCAAAAGAATGTCAAGGAACTACTCAAAAGATTCAAAATGGAAGATGCTAAACAAATTGATACCCCAAAAGCTATAGCTACAAAACTAGACTTAGAAGGAACAAGTTCTGTTGCGGAACAAAAATTGTATAGAGGTATGATTGGGTCACTTTTGTATCTTACCGCCAGCAGGCCTGATATTGTGTTCAGTGTGGGATTATGTGCTAGATTTCAAACCAATCCCAAAGAATCTCATCTTCAAGTTGTTAAAAGAATTCTCAGACACTTAAAAGGAACCACTGACTTAGGACTATGGTATCTAAAGGGGAGCAATTTCGAATTAGTAGGGTATGCCGATGCGGATTATGCTGGTTACCTTGCAGACATAAAAAGTACCACAAGTATGGCTCACTTTCTAGGCTCATGCTTAATTTCTTAGGGTTCAAAGAAACAAAACTCGGTTGCATTATCTATAACAGAAGCTAAATATGTAGCAGCAGCCTCATGTTGTGCTCAATTACTATGGATCAAACAACAACTCAGTGATTTTGGTCTTAGTATTGAGTGTGTCACCATTTTCTGTGATAACACAAGTGCAATCAACATTGCAAAAAATCTTGTCCAACACAAAAGAACAAAACATATAGACATTCGTCATCACTTTCTAAGGGACAACGTTGAGAAAGGGTTAATCTCCATGAATTTTTGTGCCACTGAACAACAAATTGTTGACATTTTTACTAAGGCATTAGCAAGGGAATAATTTGAAAGAAACAGGTTGGAATTAGGGATGATAAAAATCGCCTAAGCATCTCTGCTCAGTGAGCAAACTGTGATCCTAAATTACTTGCTTTTTGGGTATTAATACTCATAATGAATTGTGACTAAAAAAAACTCTACTACTCTCAGGTAATTAGAGACGCAAGGGATTAGGACTTCAAGGAATACTATTCTCCAATAGAAAGTATGTACATTTTACTTATTAAAGAAGACTAAAATGCCTTGCCCTGTACACTTTACCCGTTCCCTTATTAAAATTGTTGTCATAAATTATGATTTACAACCGCTAAAAAATCAAATCTCACCTATCAACTCATCAAATCCATCTGTCTCACTTCTCCAAAGACCCTTCCACTTTCCTAAAAAAAAAGCCTTTCTCTACTCTACTTTTCATTCTTCTTCATCTATCAAAATACCCCATCTCCATTAATCATCTCTACCATTACACAAATCTTTTTTCCAATCATGGCATTCCCGTCAAATCCCAACCTTGCTATCATTCTTTTTTATAATCAAAAAATCTCGTTTGTCTTACCTGCTCTCTTATATATTGACTCTTATGGAGTAACCCATCTTGCATATTCTCTCATGGAGGAAGCATCAATTCAGGGGGAAAGGAGAAACCAGAATTTGAGGTCTGATTTAGGAGACGAAACGATAGCACGAAGTGAGGGGGAATCAATATCCTCAAAGGAACAAGTTCATTCTTCTTGTGATAATGACGATGATATTTCAGTGGTCCAACTGGTTTCTAAAAGACTTCGTTCACGCCTGAGTATAATCTCTTGTCAACCCATTGCTATGATTCTTCCAGATGCTCATGAAAGTCATACTTCAAACCCATCAGTGAAGGCTTCGATTTGAGTGACTCGATTTGTACAGCTTACTCGGGACGCAATGCTTCTTGCTAAATCGACTAAGAAAACTCGCCCGCTGCAAAGTAAGTTTGTTGTTCCTTCTAATCCTATAGAGATTGATGATGATGACATTGTTGAACCCAAGAAAAGTAGAAAACAAAAAAATAAATACATCTAAACTAGAAGAATCTGGTCCCAAAGAAACTGATGAAATTGACTCTGCTAGGGCACTATCCTTTAGGAGAAGAAATGTGATTAGGGGTAGGGTAATTACTGGATTTGGGGGTGACGAGATGAGTGAATTACTGGCTCTTTTACAAGCCCAATGATGGACTGAACTACGTAGTCAAGGAACCCATAGGCGTAGAATGGGTAGAGAAGAAACCAGGGAGTTCTACCTTAATGCAACAGGGTCTGATTCGTCAGTTTCAAGTACTGCTTGTGGTGTTTCGTTCACACTCAATGTTGAGATCTTATCCTCTATACTCGGGGTACCTAATAGTGGATGGGGTCATTACGTTAAGCGCGATTGGCCACCTCTAGAGGGAAACACCACTGCTCTTGAAATATGTCACCAATTCTCAAATTATCTTACATTGAATGATTATACCAGAGTTGATAAAGGAGCTATGCTACCCTTGCATCGTTTGTTGTTTGATGTTGTACATAAAATAGTACTACCTCGAAAGCAAAAAATGACGGAGGCAAATTATTTGGATCTCACTCTTATGGAGTTGTTGCTATCTAAGATCCAAATTAACTTACCTACCCTTATTCTCAGCCATATACATGGTCTATGTGTGTTTGATAAAAAAGAACGTGGACTGGTGTATGGGTTCTGGCTTGGTATGGTGTTTGAACATTTTGGTGTTCCTGTTAAAGAGTGGCAGATTCAAACCATTAAGGATGTATTGGGGGTTGTGGATCATGAAACTATACCTGCTACAAAGAGAGGGGCAAATGCACCAGTGCAACGTTTAAAAGCTTCTCTTACTGCCAAGGATAAGGAACTGGATGCTTTATGAGTGGCTCACTCTGCAGAATTGGATCAGCTTCGAATTACTCATGAGTTGGAACGCGAGAAGTTGATTGCTGAGAACTATAAAGTGAAGGACGAACTAGCTCAGACTCAGGTTGCTTTGCACAATGAACGGAATATCAATTCAGGGCATCTGAAGAGTATCTTTGAGTTGTTATCTAAGGGTTCCTCATTCTCATCCTCCCTTGTGCCTTCTTTTGATTCCACACTAATCTAATTGTGCAGGTGATGTGTTTTGTTTTTTTAAGACTAAAGTGTGCATTTCTGACTTTTTGGTGGATATTGTTTTCTGTTGTTGCTTAATTCTGTTGTGTAACTAATGCCTAAGTTGGTAGTTTTCTTGGTTATGGTTTGTTATGATGTATAGGTCTTTCTTTCCAGTTTTTGTCTAATGTCAAAAGGGGGAAGATGCGTGCATAATTATTTGTGTTCACCATTTCAAATGCAAGTCTGTTCAAATGCAAGCAGTTTTCAATACAAAGCTTGAAAAATTTGCCATAGTAAAAAAGGGGGAATTTGTTAGGAGCTCTGTGTTTTTGAAGAATGTCAAAGCGCATAGAACATGTTGTGATAATATGATACAACATTCATCTAAGGTTCATACGAGAAGGAGTTCGCAAGCGAGATAGTTTTCTTAATCAAATAGGAAAACTAGACAAAGTAGGAAGCATAAGTAAAGAAGGAGTTAGAGGCGTGACTGAAGAATACAAAAAGGAAATAAAGACAAAACCAAGTTAAGTAGGAAGTCGAGTTCGAGTTGAACAAGGCTTTAAGGCGGTGAAGACAAGTTCGACTTGAACAAGGCTTGTGTAAGCGTGATCTATAAATAGGGTAATAGTTTCTTTGGAGAAACTTGCGCACTAATATTGAGAGTAAATAAAAAACATTGTCAAAGAGAGTTTGAGAGAGTTTTTGAAGGTTCTTGTGGTGCTGCGAGAGGTTTTTGTTAATTGTAGTTAATTGTTATTTACTGCAATTTGAGTTTTGAGCGTAGGAAGAGTCTAACGAGTTGTTATAACTTGGAAAGACTCTGTAGGAGACACAAACTGGGGGGATTTTTGTCTTGGGTAGTTAGGAATTAGAGTTTTTAACTCTATAGGTTACATAGTTGTGTAATCATTGTATTATTTGAAGGTGAAACAAATAATATGAAGTTTTGAAAGAGTTATCTTACGAAATTGTTTACTGCTAACTTCAGATAGTGAGGAACAAGTAGTAAGTACCTGTTTCTTTATAGAGTTAAGGAGGTCGTAATTCCAACACTAGTGATGCCCATTTTCTTTCATAAATATATTGATGCCATTACTAGGTCACTTTCATTCTAATCAACAATGTCGGCTGCAGGCAGTTCAAATTTGGCAAACATTGAAAGCATAACATGGCAAATTCCTTGTGATTTCAACGCCATAACTATATGTTTACTCTGTTCATCATTACTTGTTCATCATATTAATATCTGTCTCATTTAAAAAGTTAAGAGATATTTTATTATTTTTATGTGTATTTTACCCTTGCTATTAAATATTACTCTCTGTGTTCCTATTTAATTGTCACCATTTTAGATTTCACGTCCCTTAAGAAACTAGACAAGTTTATCGTTATACCCTTATTTAGTATTATCTTAAAGTTAAGTTTTTAATAAATGGACATGAATTAATTTATTTTGCTTAATTAATTTGACCAATGAATATGATTTAATTACTTTGTTTTTCTATGTTGATCAAATTCATACTTTCAAGGCTAGTAACTCTTAAGGATAAAATAGGAAGAACAATGTCGTTTATGCAGTTGATTTTAACATTTATTTTTACTAAAGAAGACATGTAAATAGGAACGAAAGGAGTATTATGGAACATTTAATTTTACTAAGGACGACATGTCAATAGGAACAAATGAAGTATTAAATATCTAAGACATTTTCCAAATGCTTAAATTTAATATATTCAAAGAGTAGTGTAATACTCCCTCTATTCCACATTAATTGTATTTTTGGGTTTTTTTTTTCATTGTTTAAAATAATTGAATTGTTCAAAGTTGAAGATGGATATTTGAATTTTTTTTTCTTCATATTTGTCCTTTTCTTTAATGAAGTTTGATATTTTCTAGGAGATAAACTGCATCACTTACAAAGTTGAATTTATGATTTCTTAAAGGGCAATAGCGGAAACTGGAAAGTATAGTTTAAATTATGATTTTGAATATTTTTTTTCTTAATAAGTGTGCATTGTCTCACAAAGTATGTTTATAATATGAAATAGAGGGAGTAATATTACTCCTATGTACCAAGTTAATAATGGACTAGTACCAGGGCCGACTCAACAAGATTGGGGGCCTAAAGTGAAACTATAGAAAGAGGCCCTAATATATTTTTTTCATCATATATATTTTTATTTAAAATCTACTCTTCTAGGTTTTTTAGATGAGAAGTCATTAGTTACTGTTTTATAATCGATTTGTTTTAATAATTTCTTTTCAATTGATAATATAGCTAATTCATTCAATCTCTCTTGAGACACTGTTGATCTTAAATAAGATTTAATCAATTTTAGTTTCGAAAAACTACTTTCGGCTAAGGCAACGGCTACAGGAACATATAACATTATTCTATAAGCATTATGTTATTTGGAAAAAAATCAACACTTTTCATTTGATTGAGTGTTTTCATTAGATCAATAGCTTTTACTTGTATTATTTCTCTGAACACATTTAATTCATAAAATAAATTTAAACCATCAATATCAAAATAACTATTATGCGTTAAAGAAAGTTCAAGGTTAAGATAATATTTTTTAAGTTCTCATCATCTAGTGATCTTAGTAATTTACCACTAAATAAGAAATCAAAAATATTTTCATATGCTTCAATTGGTTCAAATCTATTTTGAAGTGAAAAATAGCTTGATCTACTACGTGAGCATATATATATATATATATATATATATATGACTTTGTGATTTAGTTAGCAATATTTTCATCAAATTGTTTCTTATGAAATTCATGTTCAATGTTAATCTCGTGTGCAATTTCCTTAGTAGAAATCATAGCACTCATACATATAATTTTTTTTTAAAAAAAAACATATATTAGTAAAAAAATAATGGGGGCCCTCAAAAATATGGGGCCCCAAGCGATGACTTTAGTTGCCTAGGGATTTAGACGGCCCTGACCAGTACTATTGTTAAACAATAAAAAAAAAAGGTATTAATATTTGCATTTTTAAATAGGTAAATGCCAGTGAAAATCTAATATAAATTCAAGAAAACCAACAAACATTCCTCTTTTTCGTGTTCATGTACATCTTAGACAAATTAATAAAGAAAACATGTCTTGTCTGTCCAATTCTTTCAAATGAAATATAATAGTGTGATCACATTGAATTTGAACCTATATTTCCTAAGTAATCTAATACAAATCTCATCCCGTGAATCGTGATAAATCATTCATTTTATGGTTTTAGATGAACAAAATGCCACAAGAGGCTAAACACCTTTTTGTCTATGCCAATGGCAATTGCTAACCAACAATGGATTTACGCTCTCCGTTTCATGATATTACTTTGTTGATCTGACATACGCTTAATTTTTTTTAATTAAAAGTATATTTTACTAAATTAACCTTATTAATGATGATTTAAAATTTTAAATTTGACTACTTATTCAGGACTAAGGGTAGTATGACAAAAAAAAATTCATTAAAATAGATAAATAAAATCCAACATCTATTTTTGATATATAGGTGAAGTAAAATAAATGGAGGGAGTAATTAACTCACAGATAAATCACTCAAAATTAATTTTTTCGTAATTATAAAAACGTAGTACTATTTTTTTGGTGGATAAACTAAAAAAATAAAAATCTAATTAATTAGGAGCATCATTTAAACAACAAAGGTCAACCAATATCCCTTGACATTTCTTTACCTCTCAGCACGTCTCTCGTGTTATATTAATTAGAAACTATTGAATTTTAACTTCCTCAACTTCTGGTCCCACAACAAGATTCCACAATCATGGGTCCCACTTATCTTCTCTTGTTTCCTACTATTTCTGTTCAAATTTAGGTGACACCCTTCGAATTTCGAGAGTCAAATAATTTAATTTTAATCGTGAATTCGGATATAAATAAAACCTTTATATCGTTTAAAATTCATTCTAACACAGGTCACAATAATTTGACAAATTCAATAATTACTCTCAAATAAATACTTGTCTGAATCTCGGAATTCGAAAAGTATCACCAAACTTGGAACATAGGGAGTAACTAACTTTTCTCATCTTATTTATACATAGTCCCTCCCTACAAATGAAATGAATATATCCCTCAAACCAACTTCAAGAAAAAATAATTAGTTTCTTCTTTCACATGGATTTAGGTCCAAATAATTCATGTGTGAATAATAATATTGAGATGGAAACAAATTATGATGATGTTGATCATGCACCTGAAGAAAGTGGATGGACAACTTATTTAGAGGATTTTTCAATGAAGCAAAGGGAAAATAACTATAGTTCATCATCTGATCATGATAATAATTCTTTTGGTAGCCCTTCTTTGCTTTCTGATGCTGCTTCACATGCTGCATGGAAACAAAATTCTCAATCTCCTATGAGTGGTTCACCATTTCTTAAGAGGTTGAATTTGAAGAAACAAAAAAGAAACAACAAAATTTCTGATCCTGATTTGGAAGACACTGCTAGCTCACCTGTAAATAGTCCAAAGGTCAACCAAAACTTTCTACTTTTTATTTTTATGTATCATATTCTTGTTTTTCTTTTCCTTTCGTTGTCGATTAGGTATCAATAGAAATATAAAGATAATAGAAGTATGGATGATTGTATATAGATTAAAATTGAACAGATGATAGGTCAAGATCATGTTGTTTCTTGGGAATTACATAGAGGAGAATGAGTAGATATTGAACGATTAAATTTTGAGTTCTTGTTATCGTGAATTTTTTCATCAAGATGGATCTCTCTTTTACAATCGAACGAACTCATACTAAGGCTAGGAGTAGTAAGGGTTGTAAATCAGATGGTACATAACATGGTTTTGAAATTAATGGTACTTTAATTAGGTCAAATTTTTTTTAAGATGAAACTTTTAGGTTAATCCAAACTTCGATCATCAGGAAATTACATTATATATATAATGAGAAGGATCATTTTTTTTTATGTATATATGATAAATATTTGTGTTACTTAGTGAAAATTCTGATTTCGCCACAATTTTGTATTGAGATATGTCTTGTTTTGTTATTAACAGGTAAGTAATTTTAAGCAGATGGACATCAATTATAGGACAGAAAATAGTAGTGGACAATTCCAAGAAATGAAGAGAGTTGAGAGAAACAACAAATCTTTTGATGGAAAAGACAATAATGGGTATATAGAATTGAAGAAGAAGGGACTTTGCTTGGTACCTTGGTCCATGATAGTCAACAACCATGGCTGATCTCCCTAACATCCCTCTCTCTTCATGTAAAAAAACTTCATCTTTTTTTTTGGGGGGAGGGTGGGGAGTGGGGTGAGGGTGGGGTGGGGGTACTGTAAAAAATATAGACAAAATACATTGATAACCCTTAAAATTATCAGTGAATTTTACTTAGATATACTCGGATTACGATAAGTTTTAATTGAACACCTGAATATGATAAAATAATTTTATTAGATATATATTTTCGACTCTAATTTTAGAAAATCAATTTTGTGCGTATTCTCAAGCATATATTATACTAATAATAAGTTGATTATATAAAATATATTTTACCTTCTTTAATTATATATATTAGCCTCAATAAGGACATACTTGAGGTTTTATGACTTATTGATGATAATATATATAATCAAGAGAAGTGATTAACTTATTTACATAATGGGTGCTTGAGAACACACAATTTATTTCTCCAAATTTTGAGTCGGAAATACTTAATAGGAAAACTTTATCAGGTGTTTAGTTGTAACATATCATAGTTCAAATATTTAAGAGTAATTTACTGATAAATTTAAGTGACTATTATGTATCCTGTCAAAACTATATAGTATATGAATTGTAAAAATGTACTACATCATCATTGTCACAAAAAGAAAAAAGAGAAAAAAGGAAGAAAAAATTGTAAATAGAGCTTCTTTTTCTCTTTACACAAGTATTATGTAAAGAAGCAGTAAATCATTATTAATAGTAATGTTTTGTATTATTTTGGGAAGTCTGCTAATGGCAGAAAATCTAAAATCACGTTTGATTAACAAATATTAATAGTAAGTTGTTAGTTTTCTATTTTTCTTCCTAAAAGATTGAGTTGGTTGAGAAAGATTTGATTCCAACATTTACTTATTTTATATAATTACTATATCTAATTCTCAAACAAATTTGGGTTAATTATATAATCCTCACCAATCACATTCCCCAATTAAATTCATTATAGGCCAATTTTTTATTTATTTATTATATATATATATATATATATATATGAAAGTATTAAAGATTCTTTATATTTTTTTTACTGGCATAGCTCATACAAATCTTTATTAGAACTAAAATAAGTGTATTAATAGACGTTGAGAAAGATATATTTTTCTTCTTCTATTAGGTCCATCTTTAATGATTCCAGGTAGGGTGTGCACTATTTGGATTAAATCGAAAAATTATATTAAATTAAATCGAATTCTAATTTGGATTGGTTTGGATTAATAATTTCTTTTGTTTGATTTTTTAGTTTGGTTTCGAATTTAGAAAATAAAAATTGAAAAACCAAAATACCAAATTATATATATTTAAATTGCAAATATAACTTCGATTATATTTCTAATTATTGCACAACCGAATAGTTAACCAAATAGAAAGAAAACCAAACCAAAAAAAGAAAAACCAAAGCGAACCAAATTTATTTTGGTTCGGATTGATCGAGTTACACTTCTTCATTATAAAAATAAAAAAACTCAGATCCAATAGTACAAAACCAAATCGCAAAATCGAATGTGCACCCCTAAATTTCCAAGAGATTGTAGTTTTCTTCGAGATAATTTCTTGTAATTTTAGGTCTATCTTTTCATTCCCTTTTTAATACCTGATTAAATCACCAATATGGTTAATTGATTGAGTTTTATCCTTGCCAAATTCATGCCTTTGGCGAGCTTTATGGATGCAACTACTTGCTCAATTAGTCTATGATCTAATTAGTGTCATTATTGTTTTTGGAGGAAAATACGAGGCACTCTCTATCAAAACTATTGTCAAGGAACAAAACCAATATAATGAATTCTCTTTGGGTTCCTTTTTAGTTATTATATTGCGCTTCTCGAGAGCTAATTCGACTAGTTTTCAAAGCTACATTAGATTATATTCATTCGATATTTTAAATAAAATTTTACATATTAAAAAATTATACAGAAAGTACTGTAAATTGCAACTTTTTTCATATCAATATGATGAAAAAATACACCTTAAAATATTAGTCAAAATTCATATTGTTTGACTCTTGTAAAGGAAACTGTGACAAGTAAAAGAAACTGAGAGAGTAGCTAGTTTGACCAAACGTTTGTAATATTAAAAGTGTTTTTGTTCGTCACCGAAAGTACTTTTTTTTTTTTATAACACTTCTCAAAATAAGTTGATTTTAGAAGATTATCCAAACATTCTAGCTATAACTTGGTCAAACAAGCTATAAAACTACTTTCTAATTCAATATGGTTGATACTTAATGGACGATTAATTGTCCTTCAATCGTACTTTCTCCGTCTCAAATTAGTTGACTTAATTTTGATTATGATATTTGTTAATATAATATAATCTTGAACTTTAAAGATTTGGCTCCTCTCCATTACCCCTTCCCTTCATTTCGCCAAGTGCACCTCTAGATGAAAGACATGTGTCTTATTTAAAGTTTAAAGGTCAAAATTATATTTTATTAACAAATATCATAACCATAGTTAAGTCAACTAATTTTAGAAAACTGCTCTTCAAATTGGATAAGAATTACAATATATTTCATACAAAATTTGATATTTATTAATATCACTAATTTCATCTTATATTTTTATATTTAAATATTAAAATTGTAGCACATGAAACGATTTTATTTAATGTGATAAATAATAATCTTTAAAAACATTTGCATTTAAAACAATGTTTTCTTTTATTTCAAAAAAAAAAAGATGAAAGAATATTTTTTGAAAAACGTATATTTTTCCCTTCAAACGTACAATTAGCCACATTTTCTCCTTGGAATAATTTTGGTATCGTTTAATTCTAAAAACCTTTTGTCTTTTTATTTTTTACCTTTTTATTTTTGTTTCGTGTTCTTTTATTTTATGGTTTTTTTTTTTCAACATTGATAATTCTTCATTTTTTTTTTGTTTCTCAACATAGTATAATATTTCAAGAATAAAGTTTACTAGTACATAAAATTGATTAGTTGATTCTCACCTTAAATATCATACAATTTAATGTTTAAGTGTAAAAATATAAGATGAAATTAATGATATTAATAAATAACAAATTTTGTATTCCTTTGTTGTAGTTCTTACCAAATTTGGAGAGTAGTTTTCTAAAATTAGTTGACTTAACTATGGTTATGAACTTATGATATTTGTTAATATAATATAATTTTGACTTTTAAATTTTAAATAAGATACATGTCTTTCATCTAGAGATGCATTTGATGAAATGGAGGGAAGGGGTAATGGAAGGGAGCCGGATCCTAATTTCATATAAAAGGATCGGGGTAATTAATATTTCCCGTTTCAATTTGTATTTTACTTTTTGTTTTTTCGAAATTCAATCTGCATAACAATTTGACCAACATCTTAAATACATATTTTTTGTATAGCTGTTGAGTATATAAAATTTAATAATCTAGTTTGAATTACATACACCAAATTCCCTTAGGCCAACCATATTTCCCTACTCTTAGGAGCAAGGAGAAAAGTGCAATTACAACACAACTCTTTTATTTTTGTGTTATTGCGTTATTTCAATTTTATTTCTTATATTATTTGACTACTAGTATTAAATCTTCAATTAATTAAATATATTGATAAAATATTAATAATTCCTAATATTTGATGCATCGGAGAAATTACTGAGTTGGCAATGTTTAGAGTAGCGGAATTTATCTATTTCCTTTTAAACTTTTTAAATAATAATTATGTTAAATGTTTAACATCGGCTAATTTGAAGAATCAATATCATATATTTCAAATCAATTGAAAATTTAATGTGCTTAGTTGAATAATTTACTGAAATTGGAAAAGGACTAAAATGTTATTCACCCTTAAAGCTATGTACCTTTCAAATTTAAGCAGACCACATAAATCATCACTTTTAATTGATTAAAAAAACTATAGCTTATTTCTTTAGCAACTAATTATTAATGAAGAAGTTTTGAAACACTTGCATATCATTCAAGCAATGCATTATTATGAAAATGATATGTACATAAATTTGTAAAACTTTATTTTAAAAACAACTCTAGTCTAGTAAATAGGGAGGAAAAGTTTAGTGCAACTTAATTGACAATTAATTAATTAGAAATTACATTTTTGAAAATAGGTGCGTGTCATTATCAGTTAATTAAAATTTATAAATAGAAGACCCCTCCATGTGCACACACGTAATTTCCTTAATAGAGTCCACTCTTTGTCACAATCGTTTTGATTATTTCATTAGCTTCTAATTACTTCTTCTTAATTCTTCTGCTAATTATATATTATTTAATAATGATTTTGATAGTCATGGTGATGACCATGATGCCGACATTTTAACAATAAAATAGATTTAAAAATATATATAAAGGTGCAAGTATTCTAACAATTAGGTTTATTATAATCCTAGAAAATACTGAAGAAATCAATTGGAAATCTCCAATCAAAGCAAGTTGCTAATTAATTAAAAGATGTATTTCTAAGAAAGGAATCATAAAGTTAATTTTGTGCTTATCCTTGGAATTTTTCTTTCGATTAGAGAGGTTTATGGAGGTATGATGGAGAAGTATTGGGTCGAGATAATTAGATAGGACATGAGTGTACATTATATCAAAAATGATCTTTAGCGGTAATTAATTAACGGTAATAGCTTAATGCCGCTAAATATGTATTTTTAGCAGCAATCAACACTATTTGTAAATGTCCCTAAAGCCTATACCGACATTGGATCCAATGACAATTAATTAATGCTAGTAAAAAGCTTTAGCACTCTTTGTTTATGAGTATATTTATTGCCGCTAAAAGCTAATTTTGTTGTAGTGCCACTTGCAACGTGCCGAGGACATGACTCTAGGTAAGAAGATATGGAGGGCGAGGATAAGAGTAGAAAGTTAGTAGGTAGTCAATCATTGTTTAATTTACTTTATCAATATTTGTGAAAGAATGAAAAAAGTCACACATTGATAGTTAATGAGATGAGTTGACTCCTTATAAGACTTGGACAATCCTCATCCCTTTGAGTTAGATTTTGGGGTGTGAGTTAGACCAATGATCTCATTTCACATGGTATCAGAGTAGGGCCCATCTCACCCAATGTTGGGTCCCCCAAAATCAAAATTGCCCACACACCAGATGTTAAGCACTGACTGTGATGTGAGGGTGTAAAGGAATGACAAAAATCCTACATTGATGGTTAATGAGATGAGTATATAAGACTTGGGCAATCCTCCTCCCTTTGAGCTAGTTTTTGGGGTGTGAATTAGGCTCAAGACCTAATTTCACAATATTTTTATTATTACTCACCTATTATCTTATTCTTTGATTTTAGTATTTCATTTGCTTCAGTTATCATATTATTTTGTGTTGTTACTATTTTCTTCTTTATTATATTTGACATGACTTCTCCACTATTATATTTGCTTTTTTTTGTTACCTTTACTTGCGTCAACAACAACAACAACAACATACCCAGTGAAATCCCACTAGGTGGGGTCTGGGGAGGGTGGGATGTACGCAGACCCTACCACTACCTCGTAGAGGTAGAGAGGCTGTTTCCGAGAGACCCTCAGCTCAAGTACATCAAAACCAAGTAAAAGGCGAGGAAAACATTGTGTAAAACATCACATCCAATAAGAAAGATAGTTATAATCAACAAGGGGACAACAACATCAATAAAACAATGAGAGAAGTGAAACGCAATAAAAACCAGAAGGCTATATGAAACACAAACAAGAACTGCAAATGTAAGGCAAGGACTACTACAAACGCTAACAACCCATACTCTCGCAAGGGAGGACAACACTCTAGCCCTACTAACCTACAACCTTAATACGTGACCTCCACGCTTTCCTATCTAGAGTCATGTCTTCGGTAATGCGAAGCTGAGCCAAGTCCTGTCTAATCACCTCTCCCCAATACTTCTTAGGCCTACCTCTACCCCTCCGCGTACCCTCTACAACCAGCCCCTCACACCTCCTCACTGGTGCGTCTGCGCACCGTCTCCTCACATGTCCAAACCATCTCAGTCTCGCTTCTCTCAGCTTGTCCACCACAGAGGCCACTCCCACCTTCTCCCGGATAACTTCATTCCTAATCTTATCACTCCTAGTGTGCCCACACATCCATCTCAACATCCTCATCTCCGCAACATGCATTTTCTGGACATGTGAGTTCTTGACTGGCCAACACTCCGCTCCATACAACAAGGCCGGTCTAACTACCACTCTGTAAAACTTACCTTTAAGTCTAGGTGGAATTTTCTTATCACACAAGACTCCAGAGGCAAGCCTCCATTTCATCCAAGCAACCCCAATGCGATGTGTGACATCATCATCGATGTTGCCACTTCCTTGGATTACAGACCCAAGATACCTTTACTTGCGTCGAGGTTCAAAAAAACAATTTCCAAATCTTTATTATGAGGTGATAATACGACTCTTGGATACATTGCACTTCAATTTAAGTGAAGTCATTAGTGACAATGATGAATATTAATGAGTGATAGTAGCTAAATTAAACTAGGCGTGGTCGATCAAATCAAATCAGCTCAAGCCTGATGGAACGTTCAACTACTATATATGCACACAATAAATCCAAGAACCATGACTGTATAGACATACACATGATTAACGTTGTCAATTCATAATCCATTTAGCTTCTACATATATTAGAATTAATGTTAAATTACTGTTTTATTAGTTAGGTGCTTGGATGGTAACGAAATTTATGAGAATATTTTAGTAAAATTATTTTTGTTTTTTAGGTCAACAAAATCACTTAACTTATGAAGATATCCTATCAAACACACTTTTATTTTCAGGACAATAAAGTCATCTAACTATAGTTTTTTGACTTAAAAATACAAGACATATATTTAACAATATATCATATTAAAAACTTGATATTTGAATAGTAAAACTTATTTAACTCTTAATTATTTTCTTTTAACACATTGTTGGACCTTGAAATCTCTTTGATAGCACTATTTACTCTGGATTGTAGAATATACTAACTATTTATTTAAAAAGATGAATGCTTTGGGGTACCAATTCAAAAATGAGCTAAAATTCAAGTCATTTTATCTATTTAAAAATTACTAGTAATCTCATATTACATATTATTTTCTCTGCTTAACGAAAATAACAGATAAACATATTATTATTTGAAGTTGTTTATTCTACCCTTCTTGTTAGGTGATCAACAACGTGGAGTTTACACTTTTTTTCATGTTCTTGGTCATTCTTCCAAACATTCATCCCTTGCCTTATCCTTTAGCCTTCATAGTTACAAATCATCAAAAGATCATTAGAATAGGACGTAATTAGGCATTGAGGATACTAATTGTTGACCTAAATAAGCCTCAAATGAGTATAAATCTACCACTTATCATCTAGTAGCAACCTCTAGTTCCAAACTATGTGCCCCGTAGGATTGTCTTAAATAACTTAGTTAGTGGATCCACGAATAGAATATGATATAATATAGGGTTCTACCTTGGCAAGTAGGCTCTCCCTTCTTGATGTAGGAGTTACATCGGATTTCATATTATAACTCACATGGTCTATTGTCGGTTAAAGCTAATATCCCACAAAATGAACTAAATTGTCCTCAAAGATTTTGTGAAGCTATCCTTATGATCTTAAAATGCATTGACCATGTTCATGATTTATGAAGTTTCTTTTAAGGTTTATCTATGATTAGCTTGGTCATTCACATCATGTTTTCGATTACGTCCCCTTACAATCATGTTTCATGTTTTCATGTATATCCCTCATACTTAGTACATTCCATGTACTAATGCGTACTTGTGCTTACATTGTCTAATAATGTAGGGTGTGACGTTTCCTCTCCTTCCGCTCGTGGCTTGTTGGTGATCACTTGAAGTTCATAGAGTTGGTGAGTCCTCACGTTCTGAGGACCATGTTGCCTTTACTTCATTTCCTATGTTTTAGTTTTTAGATATTGTACGTGGTGTACAGGTTACGTCCCGACAATCTTTTTTATGTAAAATAATGGCTTGTTAAGATTATGGTAGATTTTTCCTTTAATGTCAGACTCTTTTATTCATATGAGAATCTTTACTTTCGACTATTATATTGTGTATATGAATGCCAAGTGGCTTGTGTAGGGCCTCTAGGGGTCTTATACGCCATGTCACGTCTAAGATGTACTTTGGATCGTGACACTTCCTTCCTAGCTTTCCCTTCTATCACACTAATCAATATCATTTCAACTACCATCACTACTTCTGTTCCAACCTTGATTTCCAGTAAGCTTTGGATATCTTACCCGAAAACCCACCTTTTGGCCGCCTCTCAATTTCATGTTTTCATTACATCAACTCCTAAATGTAGTACTCCCATGACTTATATCAATTGCATTCAGAGATTTCGTACCACTTTCCATGACATGCTTTGACAAAATCTCGAATTGAACCATCAATTATGCTTTCATCATGCTCTCAGTTTTTTTTTTTTTTCATTTTGATCATCCCCAATTGTGGAAGGGATACACGATCTCCAATAGTATGCCAAGCTCGATTGATTTTTGTCATATCATCAAGTAGCCTTGAAGCCACTACAACTGATTGCCTCACCATTCCCCCTTAAATGAGATGGTCAACAAACCATTTGTTCACTGTATAAAGGCTTCTATAGAAGTATTGCAACAACAACCTATCTGGAATACCACAATTTGGACATTGTAATAGTCACCGTTTAAAGCGTAGCCATGTTTCATGAATGTGTTCTCAATTTACTTTTTTGAATTTTGAATGGTGTCCCTTAGTTTCACCATTTTTGAAGGGAGGGGGGGAGGGGGACCTTTCAAGAAATGCCTTGGTGAATTCATCCCATGAAGTGATGAAATTTGGCGGTAGCTCGATCAACCACTTTCTTGCTTCTTTCATCAAGGAAAAAAGGAACAGCCTCAACCACATTGATAATTGGAAATGCCTTGAACAGTGAAAGTCTCACATACATTCACAAAATTTCGAAGATGATCATGGGGTCTTCATGATCAAGACCTCCAAAAAGTCCTCTCATTTCGATCAGCAACAATATTGGTTCAGTTACATTAAATAAAGAGGTAACCGAATTGCCTTAATTCTCTTGATAACATTGGGATTCTTGTCATTCATATCTCTGACATTATTATTTTGTCCATAATGACTAGCATCGTCAATTCCATCTCGACTCATGTTTCCACCTGCAAATGAACATAACAAAAACACCAAATAAGTAATCTACTACGAATAAATGAGTTCACAAACTAACTTCACAACTTGAATTATTAGCCATCACTCCCATGCAACGGTGTCATTTTTTACTACGCTCAAGTTATCCTCAAAATAAGTAAGAGAATAAGTGATCGTTACAATAAAACCCAACAAATAGTCGGGGTTGAATCCCACATGGAGTTATATAGTGCAATGAGTTCAACTAGAAAATTAGGAAAACAACCAATTCTTTGTAGCAATTAGAAGAAAAGGGTGGATTATTCCATCAAATTTAATGAAAGGATTTAGATATCAATTTATCACTGTTAAACTAGGAACATGGATTATGCAAGTAAGAGACAATCTTGGGATGTGGGGGTTGGCATTGATGACAAATAGGGGTCAATGTGCGTTCTCAAAAGATACTAAGCAAATATGGATAAGCTGGGAAATGTTTAATGACACTACTCTTCTTTCAATCTCAAAGTATCATAGCATAAGGCCTCCTTACGGTCTCATTTATGCAAATCACAAATCAACCCACTACTTTACTGAAATCCATCTTTCGAGCAGATTTAGCAATCAAGATTAGTATACAATTACTCTCTTAAGTAAACTACAGAAATCAACCCTAAATTGCAAGCATCAAGCCATTTAACAACTTCTATTAATCCCTTTTGTGCATCAATCGAACATCTAGCCTAGGGTTAAGTTGGACACCTTAGCCCGTCAAATTAATTTCATGATAAATAGATTAAATCCACGAATCTACAACAATAAAACAGAGCAAGATACCAAACTCACTAAAATACATCAACACCCAACCCCATAATCACACCCCTAGACTTTGGGATTTTAGCCACACATCATAGAAAGAAAATAAATTATACCCATGATGTTTTTAGCCAATAATGTGTTGATAATAAGCAGAAATATTCAAGATCCGTTTCAAATTCAACTCTCAAAATGTCAATTACAAGTAGGGTTGTTCATGGTTATGGTTAAAAAATCAAATCAAACCGCAATCCGAACCAAATCGATTAAAAAACTTATATTTATTCTGGTTAGGTTTGGTTTTGAATTTTGAAGACCGATACTATTTGGTTTGGTTTTAATTTTACTATAAAACAACTACAAAAATAACCAAACCGAACCGATAAATTATATATGTAAATTTTATAATTATTTATATATAATTCATAAATAAAATATAATTTTGTTAAACTTTAATTGACGTAAGTCTTTAACTTTACCATTTTCTCAAGCCCATCACTTAAATTTTAGGCAAAACAATTACAATCCTAAGTCTAAGTCCATCAAAATTCATTACTTTAGTCTTTACCTACCCTACCTCACATAAGATAGTCATACTTTCTCTTAATTGAATCATTTTATTCGTGTAATAATAACTCTAGTATTGCTTTAATTGCTTAATTGAACCGATAGTAGCTTTCCTATGGATTGTTCATGTACTAGGTGTTTGTGTCTATCGAGATACATATTTCCTAAAAGAGTTTATTACTTTCAAACCAAATAAACCAGAAAAACTAAACCAAATCGAGAATAATGAAACCAACGATTATTTTTTTCATTTGGTTTGATTTAGTTTCCGAAATTTTAAAAAATGACTAGATTGGTTTGGTTTTGGTTTTAACCAATAACCAATCCAAACTGAACCACAAACACCCCTAATTACAATGTTAACAAAAACCTGAAAATTAAGAGAAGTAGAGAAAACGCTTAATTTTAATATGAAAAAGTTAGAATGGGTAAAAAGTACATTCTCTCTCTCTCTCTCTCTCTCTCTCTCTCTCTATTTAGCTATTTATATTTTCTTCAAAAATCAGTTCAAATTTCATGCGTTACTTGTACAGCAAAATTAGTCAGGATCGCCTAACACATTTGATGGATCAACGACCTATCCTTCATTTCACCCTTTCTTGGTCTCAGACTTCAGGTGTTTGAACCTCAGTTGGGGTACTCGATTGAGTCAGCCTTTCCCTTTCGGCGAATCACCAATTACCACCTTATTCACCTTTTAAACCTTCATTTTAGTTCTAAAGATCGTCACATTCGGCGGTGAGACTCAACTCGTCTTTTTTCATTTAGCGGATCATTGATTTATTCATTTCTCGCCAAGTTGACTTGACTTTTTTTTATCGAACACTGTCAACTTCGACGAATTTGGTCTTCTTGGTGATTTGGCCTTTTCTTTTGGTGATCTTCAGCTAGATATTTTCACTTAAATTCAACATTTTTTGCCTTGCTTTGTGTGATTTCATCCTTTCCTTGTCCATTGGCTTCCATAACCACATAACATAAAAAAAGTCATTAGATAAGAACATAATTAGGCATTCAGAACACTAAATATTGAACGAAAAATTCCTCAAATGAATGTAAATCTATGACTCATAATGGTACTTAGGAGGCTCGAGGGATAGAAATGGAGTAGGTATTTTAGTAGAACGGGGACCATAGGAAATGTGTGGTGGAGGTTAGGTGGATTGATGATAGGTTGATGACAATTTAGATAGTCATTGGTAGGCTTAATTTGAATAATATTCGTTCTTATGCGCCTCACGTGGGCTTAGATGAGGAGTTCAAAAAGCTCTTTTGGAAGGATTTGGATGAGGTAATGAGAAGCATATTGATATTTGATAAGACTTTTCTTTGGTGGAGATTTTAATGGACATATCAGTGCTGTTCCTAGTGGCTTTAATGATGTTCATACAGGCATTGATTTTGGGGAGATAATGGATGTCACGACCCGAGCCTACACCTTGGACGTAGCCGACACTGAGAACCATTGCTGGTCCCCAAGCGAACCCTCATCCTAGCTGACTATAAGCGAAAGACTAACTCAAGCATACAAAGCTGAAAAACTGAATAAAATTTATGAAACTTAAATACAAAGCTCTAACTCAAAAGAAAACTATAAATAAAATAATATATTCAACTCGCCCCAAAATAGGCAACTTTAGTCTTTAAAACATTTAACAAAATAAATGAACAGACGTCTGAAACTCTACGGTCTATCTATGAAGCCTCTAACTGACAAAGATGGAAATTGGGACAAGACCCACGACATCCTAACAATTGATATGACTGAAAAGTAAATGAAATCCTCCGGAAGCAAAGAGGGTCACCATAGCTAATTCGAACTCCATGTGGTATCAACGAAGCTCCTATTGATGATCCCGAATACCTGAATCTGCATCATGAAAAGGCCAAATGGATCAGTGCATGGAATTTACAGGCATGTAGGGGGAATTCTAAAGCATAACATAAGCTTGAAATGCGATAAAAAGGGAAACATACTACCTCCTCTCAAACTTACTCAACTCAAGGATATCCAAAACAACTCAAACTTACTCAACTCAGAAGTATTGAAGGATAAGATACTCAACTCAGTAATAAGGTTCTCAACTCAGTGAAATGGGGCTTAACTCAACAATAAGGTACTCGACTCAATGAAGCATAGTTCAACTCAAGATACTCAACTCATGATACTCAACTCAAGATAAAACAATATTAAAAGATGCAATATAAATGGAAAGTTGTAAAATTGTAGATAGCAACTCAATGTATTGAAACATACAATAATACTCAATGTGTCTATAAAAATAATATATAACTATGTGGGAGTTTCTCTAACCAACAACCACCACTATGAGCCCAAGTGATGATACATCGTCTTGCCCACACTGCCAGAACTGTCCTATACTTTGCCGTCATATAGAACTCCTTAACTAAGTGGATTCACTAGTCTATGCTAAAAGGCACTAAATAGTCATTTAAAAAGTATGATCCTTTCTATCCATGATGACTACATGGCTTATGAAGACTTGAGTTATTATGAACTCGCGTCCCCATATCAATGCTCAATACTACTCCCAAAATATACTCAGCTCATATGTTTTAAAAACAAAACTCTTTCTGTGATTTGAGATAATTACTCAAAAACTTGCTCAAAGGCTTTCTTGGAAATCGATGTTTCCTTTCTTATTCAAATGTGAAAACATTTTAACTCTTGGGAATACTTAGTTCCCATATAATCTTTGAAGAAATGAAATTTACTCAACTCAAAGCTTAAGTCTTAAATAAAGTTAAAACATTTGTAAAAGACTTCTTAAAATACGGTTTATGCCGAATTATGGACGTGAACGACTCAATGCAAGGTTTTCACTAACCATAGATAGAACAATACTTGAAACTCAAAAACTTCAATGATACTACTCATTTTAAGAATTCTTAACTCAGAGGGTTCATGCGTAATTATGAGCACGAACTACTTAACTCAAGGCCTCAAAGATACTTCTTATCTCAAGACTGTTCGACTTATAGGGTTCATGCAGAATTATGGGCATGAACAATTCAACTCAAGGACTTCATGGGTAACATGTAATAGTCCCATGATTAGAAATATAATCTCAAAGGGGATTAGGAACTCAATACTCAAGACTTAGAACTTGAAGATACTACTCCTATCTAAGGTACTCAACTGATGAAGTTCATGCGGAAGTTATGGACATGAATGACTCTACTCAAGGGACAAAATATCAATAAGGAACTCATGTATGCGACTCTTCTCATTCTCATACTTACTTACTCAAAACTTAACTCAAATCGATGATGGATCTCAAAGGATTCACAATTGAATTCAAAGGCTTCCTTGAACTCTACTCTTAACTCTCTCTTGAATGTGAATTATGAATTCAAGAGTTATGGTTTATGATATGAAAGATTTCATGATGACAAATTAGACTCATGAATACATACTCCTCATCCTCATACTCACTTGCTCGAGTCTTGAAACAAGTTACTAGAAGTTGTAGAAGACTCCTCAAAAGGACTTTATTAGAATGTTCGAAAGAATTCTCAAAAACTTAACTATTAACTCTTGAATTATTAATTCAAGGTTATGATCATGTTATGAATGATTTCTAGGTGTTTAGAAATAGTTTAGAGTAATTAGAATCGAAAGGGAGTGAAGGTGCACTTTAAACGAACTGAAACAGAACAACCGCCGACAAACTGGATAGGGAAGGCAACCCTGGCGCACTAAGTGGCACAAGGAGCCAACCCCCAAACTTCAGAAGAGGGTTTGGGGTGCACTGGCTGGCGTGTTGCGCTAGGCCTTAACCCAAAAAACCCGACAAATTTATTTGCTTGTTTTATCACCTTAATTCACCTAGAATCGAACGGTTTCTTCCCCAATCACTTGGATTCGATTACTTAACATATGTACACTCTAATATACTCAATACAGCCCTGAAAATACTCATATTAATCTCAAGAAATCATCAAAACCCCAACAAAACAAGATTTAGAATGAACTTCAAGAACACGTAAAAGGAACTCATCAAGAGCTCTAATCTTTCAACTTTAAGAATGAAAATTTCGCTGAAAATAACATGATTGGCATGTGGATAAACAAACCCAACACTATGGAAGCTTACATACCTCTTAGAGATCAAACCCATGGCGAAAATTCGCAAGAGAACTCAAGAACTTTGACGAACGCCTTGATCCTTTTCTCTTTTCTCCTCTTTTCTCTTCTTGAACTCTCAACTAAAACCCTAGGAATATATTAGGATTATAAAACTGAACCCAATAGGATTACACCCTTAAAACCTTACTAAAAATGAATTAAATCTGATTTGGTAAGGAAAAGACCAAAATACCCCTCACTATTTTCGAGTAACTTTCCTTCACTGGACAAGTTAAATTCAAAAGGGCATATCTCACTCATCCGATCTCAAAACTTAGCAAACTCGGTGGCGTTGGAAAGATAATTCAAAGACCTTTCATTGGATACCTTTATCCTACCTAACTCAATTGGTACTAAGAGTTATGGTCGTTTGAATATGACCCAAAACTTAAAGGAACTTAGGAATGACTTGAATGAACTCTTTTTAGTTCTTTTTGGAACTCAAGGTGCTACATCTAGTTACCTTAACACTAAAGAAATTTTAATTTCCTCGGTAAAATCCTACTCACAATGAAGGATGATTCGAGTTTCAGTTTGAAAATTTTTTGGGGTGCTACAGTACCTCCTCATTGGGATCATTCGTCCTCGAATGATGACTTGACTGGGTATGGAATGGGGTTTCTCTTACCAAGGTCTAAGTCTAATGGTACGCTTTCGCTATATTTAAGCTTAACCCAAATCCTTAGGTTCGGGTTCTATACCTCTCTATAGGGAATGATATCCCAAACTATTACTCTTTACCACCACATTGGGCTCATATATATCAAGAACAACCTAATGTTTAACAACACCATATTCAAGCTTAGTACTCTAACAACTCCATGGACTCCTACTGACTAACTCCTTCGGAACCAACTAAGGGCTCTCACTTACCTATTCCTCATAGTAAAACCTCATCCTTCTCTTCCTCCTCATTTATAACCTTAGATGAAATTATCACACCATCACTATCATCATAAGAACATCAACCTCGTCTTTCTAACATCACTCCATTTCTAAAAGGACCTCCGAAAGGATATCTCCCAAACTCTTTGGAACTCATTAATATCTTACTCTCAAACACTTGACTTGATTTCTCATCTCGTCATCTCCCCCTTAGGTCTAAAGTTGACACTTGAAAGCTATGGACCTATTTCATCATCTCTAAAATAATATACATCCTCTTTTACTTTAACACTTGGGAGGAGCTTATCTCATGACTACCAAACTCTCCATAAGCTGGTACTAAGAACTCTTTCTAAGGTATTTCTCTTAACCTCTTATGATTACATACCACCCCGGTACACCTCTTGATGCTTTTGTTCCTCTTGTTACTTCACCACACTTCACTGCCCTTATCAAAAGGTTAGGGTCTCTCACATGTACCACTCATATCTGATCCAGCTAACATCTCAATTCCTCAAGTCTTCTAGATCAAATCTCAAGACTAACATCATCACCCTCATGTTGTCATTCTTTTGATCATGAAACTCATGTCAAATTCAAGCTTAATATTTATCACTAAACTCGAATATCAATATGATTGCTCGCTTACTATACTAACTTACAACTACTAGATACAAATTCAGAAACACTCGTCCACTAGGACCTTATGACAAATAGTCAATCCTCACCTCTTAGTATTCATACTTACAATTTACTATCACATTTCCAATCACAACTTGAGTACTATTCACTCATTCACTATACATTAATGCCTAATTAGTTCTATAACACTTTGACTATTATGGGCACTCCCTCAAAATCATAAGCCTAGCTTAGATCTATCACCTCATGAATACTCCTGCTCTTCTACTCAACACTTACACCTGGTCATTTCCTACACAATGACACTTCATCACCAACTCTTTTCTAGCTACAACACACTCTACCTCCTATGATGGAATCTTCACAACTCATCACTTCTTAGTCTACCCATAAGGAAAAACTCTTCATTAGTAACTTACTGGGTGCATGACTATAATAACATAGCTTGCCTCATCACTATCTCCCTTTCTAGGATTACTAAACCTCTGCATACTTTCCTCTAACTCTGGGCTCTTTTACTACTACTGCTCATGATCTCGTAACTCATGCTACCTTTTCAGGTGAAAATCTTACCCAATCTCTAAATATACCTCTTAAAAAAGATCTCAGCTGAAACAAGACTTAAGGAAAAGAATACAACTCGATTTTAGCTCAAACATACGATTCATATAAAGGCATTACTTTGAAACTGAACACTTACTCACTCATGTGCTTCTCTCAAGCCCTTTTGGAGTCCATTGACTTCCTCAATATTCTTGCTAAGAATAACTCATCGGTGAAAGACTGATTCTGCTTTTCAACCACCTCTAGTATGATGGGTAGTCGAAAGGATAGGAGAACACACGAGTTAGAACAAGTCTCTATGACATAGCTATATTGCATGATTTAGAGTATGAAGGAAGGGAGACTTTTCCTAAATATATGTAGTCCCTCATTTATAGAAGTAGGGCCCTCACAACCATAAATAAGATCCTACTTGACACGGATTCATAGACACTCTAGGACACTTGAACTCTGTTCTATAATACCAAGTTTGTCACAACCCGAGCCTACACCCTGGACGTGACCAACACTCTTGAACCATTGTTGGTCCCCAAGCGGAAGACTAATTCAAGCATACAAAGGTTAAAAACTAAATAAAATTCATGAAACTTAAATACAAAACTTTAACTCAAAAGAAAACTCTAAATAATATAATATATTCAACTCGCCCCAAAATAGGCAACTTTAGACTTTAAAACATTTAACAAAATAAATGAACAAACTTCTGAAACTCTAATGTCTATCTATGAATCCTCTAACTGACAAAGATGAAAATTGGAACAAGGCCCACGACATCCTAACAACTGATATAACTGAAAAGTAAATGAAATCCTCTGAAAGCAAGGAGGTTCACCATAGCTAACTCGAACTTCATGTGGTATCAACGAAGCTCCTGTTGATGATCCTGAATACCTGAATCTGTATCATGAAAGGATGCAGGCCAAATGGCTCATTACATGGAATTTACGAGCATTTAAGGGGAATTCTAAAGCATAACATAAGCTGGAAACACAATAAAAAGGGAACCATACTTACCTCTTCTCAAACTTACTCAACTCAAGAAATACACAAGGATACTTAAAACTACTCAAACTTACTCAACTCAGAAGTATTAAAGGATAAGATACTCAACTCAGTAATAATGTTCTCAACTTAGTTAAATGGGGCTCAACTCAATAATAAGGTACTCGGCTCAATGAAGCACAATTCAACTCAAGATACTCAACTCAAAGGTACTCAACTCATGATACTCAACTGAAGATAAAACAATAGTAAAAGATGCAATATATATAGAAAGTTGCAAAACTATAGATAGCAACTCAATGTGTTTAAAAATACAATAATACTCAATGTGTATATAAAAATATAATATAACTCTGTGGGAGTTTCTCTAATCGACAACCAACACTATGAGCAAAAGTGATGATACAACGTCTTGCCCGCGCTGCCAAAACTGTCCTATATTTTTCCATCATACAGAACGCCTTAACGAAGTGGATCCACTAGTCTAAGCTAAAAATCACTAAGGTGTCATCTAAAAAGTATGATCTTTTTTACCCATGATGGCTACATGGTTTATGGAGACTTGAGTTTATGAACTCGTGTCCCCATATCGGTTCTCAATACTACTCCAAAAATATACTCAACTCATATGTTTTAAAAACAAAACTCTTTCTGTGATTTGAGATAATTACTCAAAAACTAGCTCAAAGGCTCTCTTGCAAATTGATGTTTCCTTTCTTGTTCAAATGTGAAAACATTTTAACTCTTGGGAATACTTAGTTCTCGTATAATCTTTGAAGAAATGAACTTTACTCTTAATCTTTACTCAACTCAAAGCTTAAGTCTTAAAACAAAGTTAAAATGTTTGTAAAAGACTTCTTAAAATATGGTACATGTCGAATTATGGACATGAACAACTCAATGCAAGGTTTTCAATAACCATAGATAGAACTCAATACTTTGAACTCAAGAACTTTGATGATACTACTCATTTCAAGAATTCTCAACTCAGAGGGTTCATGTGGAATTATGAGCATGGACTACTCAACTCAAGGACTCAAAGATACTTCTCATCTCAAGACTGTTCGACTTATAGGGTTCATGCGGAATTATGGGCATGAACAATTCAACTCAAGGACTTCTTGGGTAACATGTAATAGTCCCATGATTATAAATATAATCTCAAAGGGGATTAGGAACTCAATACTCAAGACTTAGAAATTGAAGATACTACTCCTCTCTAAGGTACTCAACTGATGGAGTTCATGCCGAAGTTATGGACATGAACAACTCGACTCAAGGGACAAAATATCAATAAGGAACTCATATATGCGACTCTGCTCATTCTCATACTTACTCAAAACTTAACTCAAATCGATGATGGATCTCAAAGGATTCACAATTGAATTCAAAGGCTTCCTTGAACTGTACTCTTAACTCTCTCTTGAATGTGAATTATGAATTCAAGAGTTATGGTTCATGATATGAAAGATCTCATGATGACAAAGTAGACTCATGAATACATTCTCCTCATCCTCATACTCACATGCTTGAGTCTTGAAACAAGTTACTAGAAGTTGTAGAAGACTCCTCAAAAGGACTCAAAGGGACTTTATTAGAATGTTCGAAAGAATTCTCAAAAACTTAACTCTTAACTCTACCTTGAATTTGAATTATGAATTCACGGTTATGATCATGTTATGAATGATTGGTAGGTGTTTAGAAGTTGCTTAGAGTAGTTAGAATCAAAAGGGAGTGAAGGTGCCCTTTAAACTAACTCAAACGGAGCAACCGACGAGAAACTGGATGGGGCAGGCGACCCTAGCGCACTAATTGGTGCGGGGCGCCAGCCCCTTAACTTCAGAAGAGGGTTTGGGGCGCACTGACTAGCGCAACACACCATGCCCCAACCCAGAAAATCCGACAAATTTATTTGCTTGTTTTATCACCCTAATTCGCCTAGAATCGAACAGTTTCTTCCCCAATCACTTGGATTCGATTACTTAGCATATGTACACTCTAATATACTCAATAAATCCCTCAAAACACTCACTTTAATCTCAATAAATCATCAAAACCCCAACAAAACAAGATTTAGAATGAACTTCAAGAACTCATCAAGAACTCTAATCTTTCAACTTTAAAGAATGAAATTTCGTTGAAAATAACATGATTGGTGTGTGGGTGAACAAACCCAACACTATGGAAACTTACATACCTCTTAGGGATCAAACCCATGGTGAAAATCCGCAAAAGAACTAAAGAACTTTGACTAGCGCCTTGATCTTTTCCTCTTTTCTCCTCTTTTCTGTTCTTTTCTCTTCTTGAACTCTCAACTAAAACCCTAGGCGTATATTAGGATTATAAAACTGAACCCAATAAGATTAGACCCTTAAAACCTTAGTAAAAATGAATTAAATCTGATTTGGTAAGGAAAAGACCAAAATACCCCTCACTATTTACGGGTAAGTTTCCTTAACTGGACAACTTAACTTCAAAATAGCATATCTCACTCATCCGAACTTGAAACTTAGCAAACTCAGCGGTGTTGGATTAATAATTCAAAGACCTTTCATTGGATACCTTTTAGACCACCTAAATCATCTTGTACTGAGAGTTATGGTCATTTGAAGTTGACCCAAAACTTAAAGGAACTTAGAAATGACTTGAATGAACTCTCTTTTGTTCTTCTTGGAAATCAAGGTGCTACATATAGGGAGCTTTACACTAAAGGAGTTTTAATTTCCTCTGTAAAATTCTACTCACAATGAAGGGTTCGAGTCTCAGTTCGAAAATTTTCTAGGGTGTTACAATGGAGGTGAAGCGTCACTAATAGATTTGGTTAAAACCTTTGAGCTGGTAATTACTAACTTGTGGTTTTCGAAGAGGGAAAATCACTTGTTTACCTTTCGTAGCATGGTAGCTAAGATTCACTTAAATTATTTACTCCTTCGGAAGGATGATACATAACTTTGTAAGGATTATAAGGTTTTTTCGAGTGAGAATGTTACTACTCAACATATAATTCTTTTGATGGACTTGGAGATTAACATGGATAGGAAAAAGAAGACTCTTTATGACCGATTGAGGATTAGATTGGGTGTCTTGAACCTTTTATTTTCTTGGAAGATGGGGGAGAAATTGATTGGTATGGGGGCATAGAGTAGTAATGGGGATGTGAACAACATGTGGGATAAAACTTTTAGTTGCATTAGGGAAGAAACACGACCAAAATGGAATATTTGAAGTGCAAATTCAGTGTTGTGTTTGATGGTGCAAACGTGGAAGTGAAGTTTGACACAAAAAATATTCACAAGAGAGAAAATTTCAATAACTTGGGTCTATCATCCAGGGTAGTATGGACATCGATGATTATCTCACAATCACATTTGGGCGACATGGATGAAATTGAGGCTTACCCCTTGAGACTTCTGTGATAAGACGGTACCACATAAACTTTAAGGTAAGTTCTACAGGGTGGTGGTTAGACCATCCTTCTTGTAGGGGGTAAGTGTTGTCCAGTGAATAACTGACATGCTGAGAAGATGCATGTTGCGGAAATTGGGCTGTTGAGATAGATGTGTGGACATACTAATAGTGACAATATTTGGAATGAGGTTATTTGAGAAAATGTGGGTGTGGACTCTATGACACACAAGATGAGGAAAGCGAGATTGAGATTGCTTGGGCATGTGTAGAAAAGGTGCACCGATGCCCTAGTGAGGAGGTGTGAGCAATTACATGTAAGGGGTATGTGGAGAGGCAAAGATATACTGAAAAAGTATTAGGGTTAGGTGATCAGATAGAACATGACATGGCTTCATATTACCGAGGACATCAATTTAGATAGGAAGGAGTGAAGGTAACATATTAGGGTAGAAAGATAGTAGGGTCGGGGTAGTGTGTTGTCTTGCCTTGTGATGGTTTAGTGCCTGTCGTAGGACTAGTCATTTTCTTATAGATCTTACCATATGTTATTCATTCAATTTCAATTATCACATTATTTTACTATTGTTATTGTTTCTCTCTTGTTAACTTTATACTTCTTTTATGTTTAACCGTTATGATTTCTTCATTATTTTTTTTAATCTGAGTTTGATACAATCAAGCCGAAGGTCTTTCGGAAACAGTCTATGTACCTCCACAAGGTAGTGGTAAGGTTTGAGTTCACTCTACCCTCCACAAACCTCACTTTGCGGGATTTCCCTAGGTATGTTGTTGTTGTATAAATCATTAAGGAAAATTATTGAGTAATATGTATGATACAATCATAACTGGCTACATACCGACGTTCAATCACTAACGTTCAAAGTACATTTGTAGAAACTAGTTAGTAATAAATTGTTTAATATTGAAATCACGTATTGCTGCATTAATTATGCAAAACTTTCTATCAATAATCATAATTTGTAATAGTTCATTACATATAGAACTACATAGAGATTGAATTATGTTCAATGTTATACCCAACAACATTGAAGACATAAAAATTTCATTAATCCCAATATTAGAATTACATTTGACACATGTTTTCTCGCTCAAAGATAGATGACCTTTAAAGTGTCGTTTGGCGAAAGACAAAATTAAGAGTAAGATAATAAAATTGACAATTCGAATATATATAAATCATTGATTATAAAATAAAAATTATAGGCTTAAGTTATTTGCGGTCCCTTAAAATTATCCGCATAATTCATATAGATACCTCAACTAGGACTTGGTACATATTGAACACCTCTATCCTATAGAATTTGAATCACTTAGATACTTTATGTAGACGTGGCACAAAGAGTGTAATTCACACTTTGGTGAGCACGTGAAATCAATATTTTACTATTTTCCCTTAAAAAAAATAGTAACAATATTTTCTCTTTCGAGACAAGGTCGACCTACAACTACTTCCGCTACCAATTTTTAAAAAAAATAAAACTCGTCCCCTTATAAATTTTTTTTTCTTATCATTGTATTATTAAATTTATAGATGTAGAAGTAGAACTACTCCTGTCATCTTTTTTTTCAGAAGAAAATGGAGATCACCATCCACAATTCTTTGCTGGAAAAAATGGAGATCATCATCTATGTCTGTTTTGTCGGAAAAAATGGAGACCATCATCCACATCTTCTTTGCCAGAAAAATGGACATCATTACTTAAATGTTTTCTTGCTCCCTCTTCACCTGCCCCCACACACACTGCTCCGATCTACACCCTTTCTTCCTAACAAATTGATGCAAAACCAAAAAGAAAAGAAAAGCAAATTCAAAATCAAAATAAACAAAGGAAGAACCGACCTTTTAAGAAAACACTATCAATTTAAATGAAATTAAGAAATAAGTCATAAAGAGAAATAAAAATGATAAATTCATATATAATATATCTTAAAACCTCCAAGAGTGATTGTTAGGGAAAGAGAAGAAAGGGGGAGGTTTGGGGTGGACTGCATAATTTCTTTCTTTTTTAAAAAAAAAGAAGAAGTTGAAAGTTTTTTCTTTTTAAATCTTGACTTGTTTATATTCAAAATAGTTTTTAATAGTTGTTTTAAATTAAAATGTCACGTGTCTTCATTTGATTTGTTATTTTGACACAACATATGCAAGTGCATTGCGCACATTTCATCTTTTTACTAAGTATCATAAAAATATTCAATAGGTATTTATTTTTTAAGATTAGAGTGTCTAATAGGAAACCAGGTCTACTGAAGTGTCTATTAAGGGGTCATCGATGACTTAAGCAAAAATTATATCATCAAATATAATTTAACAGATTATAACATATTACATATTTTATCCTTCAAATAATAAATACTAATCCACAAGATCATAATTTTTTTTTAGATGTGAAAATATTTAAACACGGTTGAAGCATGCATAAAATGTAAATTCATGAATAATTCTTGGCTAGATTAAGTAATGATCTCAATAATGATATTTATATAAACTCACTGTAATTTAAAATATTTATTTAGTTGAATATTAAATAATAGTATACATAATATTATTCCTGTGCAGGTGTAATCAAGAGATCGCTTAACATCACACAACAATATTTAAAGACATCATAATTTTCAAAACAACAAGAAGAGAAAAAACTCCAAAATATTTAGCATGAATTATGTCCGAAAGGTGGAGGAATATATATATATATATATATATACTAGATAATTTAACGCCCGTAATACTGGCCCAACATAATTTCACATATTTTATTAAAAAAATTACATAAATTCACAACATAAGATATTATAATCCTCTCTCAGATACATCCCTATTTCCTCTCGGATACATCTATTCCCTCTCGGATACATACCTATCCCTTCTCGAATACATCCCTTCCCCGAAGTAATATGTCATTTGCAATGCATTGGACAACCAAGAAATGTATTCGAGAGCAAAGAAAAATTTGAGATTTTTGTAATTGAGGAAACTTCCCGGATATGATGTAATTAGCCTCCAAAGATATGAAATTTCTCTACTTTGTACTATTTTTTTCTCTAGTAAACAACTTCAATATATTACTTTATAATCTATTTCAAATGGTCATACGACATAAATGTGTCGTTTACAACAACAAAAAAATAGAGAATTGTGTTAGATTATGAGTTAAAACATTTCGTGTTCGAGGAATATATAAAATGTTGATATCTTTGAAAATTCATTGATCTTCATATATATTCACAACTGGTATCTATTTTTCACAATGTTATTATCTTCGTTTTGTAATATTTGTATCATAGGCTTTGCATCCGATAAAATACTAATCATTGATCAATCAATTCGTAAAGATCGATTTAAATTCTTTCAAATCTCTATTGCTTCAACTTAACTATACTGCGTTTGTAACTGGCTTTATCGATGAATTTTGTGATACATTTTATTATTGACTTCGATAAATAGAAATACTTAAAAAAATGATTTCTAACTTCACAACAATAAAAACAATCAAGAAAACAACTTTATTTCTATATACAATAACAATTATCGTAATGTTATATTCTAATTATTGAAAGTATTTTTTTTAAAAATAATTTTTAACTCCACAACAATGTAAACAATCATGAAAGAAACTTTATTTCTATATACAATAACAATTATCGTAATGTTATATTCTAAATTACATTAATTAATCTTTTTGATACTACACTCTAATTAATATCATGCCGTGAAGAAAACTCTAAATCTTACCCCCACAAAATAACCAATATACTTTTTTTCAGGTTGTTTTTTTCCTAATTTATTTATTTTTTAATTTTTTTCTTCCTCTATATTTCTCAACAAAGTCTTTTTCTATTGACATTCTCTTTTGTTGTTCTTCTTTATTTTTTAACTACTCATTTTTCTTTAGTTTGAATTTTGATATTCATTAGATTTTGAATGATAAACGTTTTCCTTGTCAAATTGTCACAATCCAAGTCTACATCCTGGACGTGGATGGAACTCAAGAACCATTGTTGGTCACTAAGCGAACCCTCATCCTGACAGACTACAAGTGGAAGACTAACTCAAGCATACAAAAGCTTAAAAATTGAATAAAAATTCATGAAACTTAAATACAAAGCTTTAACCCAAAAGATAACTTTGAACGATATAAAATATTCAACTCGCCCCAAAATGGGCAACTTAAGTCTTTAAAAATATTTAACAAAATAAATAAACAGACTTCTGAAACTCTACTATCTATCTATGAAGCCTCCAAATGACAAAGATGGAAGTCGAGACAAGACCCACAACCTCGTAACAACTGATATAACTGTAAGTAAAAGTGGAACCCTCCGGAAGCAAGGAGGCACACCATAGCTAACTCGAACTCCATGTGGTATCAACGAAGCTCCTGTTGATGATCCCAATTACCTGAATCTGCATCATGAAAGGATGCAAGCCAAATAGCTCAGTACATGGAATGTACGAGCATGTAAGGGGAATTCTAAAGCATAACATAAGCTTGAAACTTGATAAAAAGGAAGCATACTTACCTCTTCTCAAACTTACTCAACTCAAGGAATACTCAAGGATACTCAAAACTACTCAAACTTACTCAACTCAGAAGTACTCAAGGATAAGATACTCAACTGAGTAATAAGGTTCTCAACTTAGTAAAACTCAACAATAAGGTACTCGACACAATGAAGCACATATAAACTCAAGATACTCAACTCAAGATGCACAACTCGAAGGTACTCAACTCAAGCTCAAAGATAAAACAATAGTAAAAATATGCAATATATATGGAAAGCTGTAAAACTGTAGATAGCAACTCAATGTATTGAAAAATACAATAATACTCAATGTGTATATAAAAATACACTATAGCTTTGTGGGAGTCTCTCTAACCGACAACCACAACTATGAGCCTAAGTAATGATATAACGTCTTGCCCACACTGCCAAAATTGTCCTATACTTTGTCGTCATATAGAACGCCTTAACTAAGTGGATCCACTAGTCTATGCTAAAAAGTATGATCCTTTCTACCCATGACGGCTACATGGTTTATGGAGACGTGAGTTATCTGAACTCAAACTCGTTCCCATATCGGTGCTCAATACTACTCCCAAAATACTCAGCTCATATGTTTAAAAACACAACTTTTTCTGTGGTTTGAGATAATTACTCAAAAATCTATCTCTTAAAAGAGATGTTACTCAAACTGCTCAAAACTCTTTTCGAAATCTCAGTTTCCTCTTTTTTTTTAAATGTGAAAACATTTACTCTTGGGAATACTTAGTTCCCATATATCATTTTAAAGAAAATGAACTCGACTTTACTCTTTCTCAACTCAAGTGCTCAAGTCTTAAAACAAGTTTAGAAAAAGTTATAAAAGACTTCTCAGAATAAAGTTCATGCCAAATTATGGACGTGAACGACTCAATGCAAGGTTTTCAATAAACCATAGATAAAACTCAATACTTGGAGCTCAAGAACTTCAATGATATTACTCATTTCAAGAATGCTCAACTGAGAGGGTTCATGTGGAATTATGAGCATGAACTACTCAACGCAAGGACTTAAAGATACTCATCATCTCAAGACTGTTCGACCTATAGGATTCATGCGAAATTATGGGCAGGAACAATTCAACTCAAGGACTTTTTGGGTAACACGTGATAGTCCTATGATTAGTAATATAATCTCAAAGGGGATTAGGAACTCAATACCCACGACTTAGAACTTGAAGATACTACTTCTCTCAAAGGTACTCAACCGATGGAGTTCATGCGAAAGTTATGGGCATGAATGACTCAACTCAAGGGTCTAAAGAACATGAAACTCATGTATACGACTCTTCTGATTCTCATACTTCTTCAAAATTTAGCTCAAATTGATAGTTGATCTCAAATGATTCACAATTGAACTCAAAAACTTTCTTGAACTCTACTCTTAACTCTTTCTTGAATTTGAATTATGAATTGAAGAGTTATGATTCATGATATGAAGGATGCCAATAAGAATATAGCAATTCGATAATTAGGAATAAATTTTTTAAGAGAAACATGAACTCAAGAACTTAAAATCAACCTATCTCAAGAATACTCAAATCTAGGGGAAGTGTCCTAGATTACTCTTTTACTGATCTGAAAGTAGATGTAGGGCATGAAGACGGACTAGTCCAACACTATGATAGCCTTACATACTTAAAAAAAACAAGGTTCTGGAAGAATCTTGAAAAATCTTGAAGATGAACTTGATTAGAAGCCTTAAAACCCTAGCTTGAAGGTAAACAATCAAGAAAACCTTTCTTGAGATTCTTGAATTAGTTTCTTGAAATCTCTATGGCCAAGATTTATTATTTTCATTAGTGATTCATAATTGTATGGAGGGACTTGAGTTAGAAAGAATGGAATTCTTGGAGAAAAATTTACCTTGAAGAAGAATCTTGAAAAAGATTGAAAGAATCTTGAATGGGGTCTTCTACTTTGATTTTTCCATAGGGTTTTGCCTTACGGTTTGAGATATAAGAGAATAATGGATTGAAAGATGAAAATCTGATTGTTTTGAGCCTTTTATTATTCAAGAAATTAGTTTAGAATTTTCTTGGAGGTAAAAAAACAAAAACAACACTTTTTAACATTTTTCCGTCAGCTAATTCGTAACAGCACTGTATAGATTACTAAAATAGTCATAACTTTTTACTTAGAAATTTGATTAGCGCGAAATTGGCAGCGTTGGAAAGTAGATTCAAATACCTTTAATTGGATATGTTATGACTCACGTAACTCTTTATATTCTAAGAGATATGATCATTTAAAGTTGACCCACGTAGAATCTTATATCAAAACTTAATCGACAAGGAAACTCCAAGAACACTTATCAAAAACTCATCAAGAACTTAAATCCTTAAATTTCAAGAATGAAATTGAATATATCATGATTGGCGTGTGGGTGAACGAACCCAACACTATGGAAGCTTACATGCCTCAAAGAACTAGGTTCTTGGCGAAATCTTGAATTTCTTGAACAAACGCTTGAAACTTTGAACTTTTTCTCCTCTTGAATCTTCTCTCTAAAACCCTAAACGCTTTTGGGGATGAATGAAACTAATTCTAATCAGTTTAGACTCCTAAAACCTTACAAAAAACGCTTAAATCCGATTGGGTAAGGAAAAGACCAAAATACCCTCACTATTTTCGAGTAACTTTCCTTAACTGGACAGTCTGACTTCAAAAGGGAATATCTCACTCATCCAAACTCTAAGCATAGCAAACTCGGTGGCGTTGGAAAGAAAATTCAATAACTTTCATTAGATCTCTTGTAGGCCACCTAACTCATCCAATACTGAGAGTTATGGTAGTTTGAATGTGACCCAAAACTCATAACTTTAGCATAACTTGAAAAGTTTAAGATTTTGCTAATTCCAATTTAGTTCTTTTTGGAACTCAAGGTGCTACATCTAGTGAGCTTAAAACTTAGGAAAATTTAAATTCCTTGGTAAAATCTCACTCGCTACGAAGAACGGTTTGAGTTTTAGATCTATTTTTTTTTATGGGGTGTTACACAAATTTTCTCTGTTAAATAGTTTATCATATTTGATATTAAGAAAATATAGAAATGAAAATTTTATATTTTTTAATCTTTCGATGAATACCTTATCAAATTATTGATTTCTTGATAGTCAAACATTGTTCATTCTTTTAGTCATGAAATTTGATATTTTCTTCAAATTAATTAGAAAATACTGATACGTCATTTTAAAGACTATTTTAATAATCAAGATACGAATTTAGTGGTCATATTATGTAACATAATATTAAAAATATGTTTATGCAATAATCCTTTAAAGTATTTCTAGGAACAAAATATTAACTATTCAAACACATTTTATTTTAATTAGTTCAAAATTTTCCTTCTAAAATATGTCAAAACAAGCTTAGCATTTATTATTGTTAGTAAGAAGTTAACTGATAGAAACTCTTCATTTTAACAAAATTACAATAATATCCTTATGGGCCCATAACAAAAGTTAAGACATGTATGGATTCTTCTAGATTTTTATTTTGATCATTAATTATACAATTATTATTTTTCCATGAAATGATGTTAAAATTACTAAAATGCCATTGGTCGTCCTTCCCATGGCTCTTCTATATAAAAAATGCCATTGATCGTCTTTCTCATGGCTTTTCTATATAATAGAAATATATATATATATATATATATATATTCGTTTTACAAGAGTTCTTCATTTGTAAAAAAATGAAGATCTCTTATTGAACAATGATAATTTACTACTCTATATAATTTAATTTAAAAATGAAGTCAAATGGGGTTTCTTAAAGAGAGAACTATTTGAGAAAACAGAATAACAACTTACTACAATGACTAGATTCCTGAATTAAAGAACAATAGAGAATAATTAAACTAAAAAAGATCCATTTTTCTATGATGTAAATTGTTAATCATAGAAAACTATAAAACTATAATTCTTGACTTGCCACACTATAAAACTAAAATAGAAACATGACTAGAAGACCATATATGTCGACATATAGTTTTGATGGAGAAGGGAGTCAGATCAATTTCTCTTGTCATTTTCCTCCTATTAGGTGGAAGAAGTAACTCCTTGGAGTTGGTCAAAATCCATGAAAATATCTTCATTCATGTCCACCTTTTCTTTACCATCACCTTTGCTCTGCACGACGCAACAACCATTTTGTTTTTGCTCCCGATTTCAAGTGGAGGCTTAGTTGCAATAATTGGAGAAGCAACAACTCTTGAATGTTTAACGTGCTTGGACGAGGATGATGATGCATTCAAGATTGATGCTTTGGGAAAAATATTTATGCCTTTTGGAAGCTTGAATTTGGAATTAATGTTGCAACTAGCAAGATATCTACGGTTCATGGGTGGATCATGATTGTGTTCACCGGAACAGGATACCAAGAAAATGTTCTCATCCTTTGGGCTTTTCTCAATTTGTTTCTTTGCTTCGTAGTGTTTTGATGTACTACACTTATAGTAATTCCTGTTATGCAATATACACAAAATAATAATCAGGTTTAGTGAAATATTATGTGTATACACCATTAATAATTTTTACTACTTTTTGTTATGAAAATTGAGAACGGAAGGGAACATAACTTTCTATGACATGAAAAAAATGGTGAAGAGAGCAAACCTCAGAAATAGGGAACCTTTGATATGCTTCTGACCATACTTGCGCCATGTCCATATGTCATTTTTGAGTTCCTCTTGCAACAATTCATAGGTAAGCCTTACGGACTTTTTAGATAAACCATTAAAACTAGTCAAGTCAAGAGCTAAAAATTTGTCAGAAGAACTCCAAACATCATTTGGAGAAGCTTTCAAACATAAATTAGGAGGTACAACATTGTTAGGTCTATTAATATTACAACTTCTTACTATACCACCTATATCCCGATTATCATCCCCCATTTTAGATCTATATATAATGATATCTAGTTAAATGAAAAAAATAAAAATGCGCTTATAAGAGAAACTGATGATGTTTTCTTCAAAAGCAGAGATGGAAAAAAGGATCCAAAGAGGGGGATGACTTATGGAGGAAGTCGATTAGCAAAAAGAACGTTTTAGTGAGTAAGAAATTATAAATCAAAGGCTGGGATGAAGAAAAGTGAACCAATTTCGCAAATTATATAGAGAAACTTAAAAGGGTCTCTACCTACCAAGCATGTCCACATTTACTTTGCAGTTAATGCACAATAAATAATTTTTTCTATTTTAGAGTGAATGAGATTAGCAACAAAGGAGAAGTCAAATATAATTTTATATACCCTTTTGTTTGAGATCATACCTATCATATCATATACACGAAACTAAGCATAGTCTATGTCATGACCCGAATTCGGACAGTGATGACGCTTACCATAACCCCTCAGTAAGCAAACCAAAAAACCAAATTTTATGAAAGATAAGAACATGATGATAAATAACAAGCGGAAACAAGAATAAAGATACATAATAGGGGGCATAGAATAGAAAAATAAATATGATACACAATATACAAAAGATGCCTTAAAATGACTAAGAACGACAAAGTAACATAAAAATCAAATCTCTGGACCTGGTGTTATCGGTACAAGAAGAACTAAGTATAGAAACGCTTTATGTAAAAGAGAACTAACTAATCAAAATGCAAAATACAAGTCAGTAAAAAATAAAGAAAATAACAAGTCTCTAGACGCTAGGAGCTCACCATGATCCGAGTCTGTGACGATCACGAGAGATTTAATGCTAAGTTCGAGGGGCTCGTACCAGGAGTTTCGTGAGAAAAGATGCAGAAATGTAGTATGAGTATTAAATTACAGAGTACTTGATGAGTTCACGATTTGGACTCATTTGGGGCTTTATTTTAATATATTTAGTGTCCTCAAATGCGTATTTTGTACCAATAACTGATGTAAATCCTTGATTTTTAGGTATTTGGATTGAGGAACAAAGCATGGACACTAATGAGCGAAAAGGAACAAGGCAGCTGAAAGAATGAAGAAAAGAAGGCTTGATGATCGCCTAACCCATTAGACGAGTCACCGAATGGCCATGATCTCGCCTTAAGTTCCAGTGCACCAAGCCCTGAAGGAAAAAATCAAGTTGACGATAGATGGAGCAGTCGGCATGTCGCCGAACGGTTCTGCGATGTAGTGTTAGATCGCTCAAAGTTACAGAACTCAAGGATGCTGAAGGCCAAAGCAAAAAGGCGATGAAATTGACCAAAGGGCGGATAGCTGAGTGGATCGGCGATCCCAACTTACTACGCCCAATGGTCCTTTGCAGCATTTGTTTGGCGACAAGTGACCTATGATAAGAAAGTAAACTACTGCGCTGATAGATTTACTAATGAGAAGCTTCATATACAACACATGTATCGGTTTAGCTAGTCGACATGTGTTGTATATGAAGCTTCTTATTAGTAAATCTATCAGCACAGTAGTTTACTTTCTCATCATAGATCACTTGTAAAGCATATGTTCATATGGTACTTTTCCGCCTCACCTATGGTTGGGGTGTGACAGTAACAATTTCTACCTTTTTTTTGATGTCTAGATAAAACCCAATTCTTGGGGTGTGATTATGTGATTATGGGTTAATTTAATGGCTGGGTATTGCTAATTGTTAGTGTAAATGCTGTTTATAAGTGATTTCATTCAGTAATAATGGTTGAAATTAATGGGTTATAGTTGCAAATGCAATCCTAACTTTGTGTTTTTGGCCTTCGAGAGAGAGAGGTTTTAAAACCAAGGTTATTGAAATGATGGTCTATGGGTATTGGGTTGTTATGGATTCAACTCGAGAGAGTGAATCCTAAACCCTCTTCCACACATTCATTTCGAGAGAGTGAATGGACTAAAGCATAGGTTGTTCTTAATTGATTGGTTGTTGGTGTTCGAGAGAAACCAACTTGATTCGGGATAGATTGTTCGAGAAAAAGTTTATCCCCATTAAAGTCTAGCTTATTCACTAATTTACAACTATTTGCTAACAATTGCAATTACCCAGTTGTCTAAATTAGTCCATAATCGAATCACATCCCAAGAACCCGTCTCGATATTGTTATTTTCGTGTTATTTGTTGTTGTAGTTGATAATTACAATCAAACCCCCCTGGTATTTGACACTTGTGTCACCCTTAATTTGAGATATGTTTTTATTCGTAAATTTCTATTCCAATGGTTGACTTGAGCATATTCTCACTTGTCTATTGATTCTCAAACACAAACCACTCCTTATGGGATTCGACCACAACTCACTTAGTTGGGTTATATTACTAACTAATGATCGTTGGCACTTAGTATTGGATGAAGTGTCCTGATACGTGAAATCAAAATGGCCCTTCTGTCGGGGAATGACGTTGGTTGAAATTTTTTAGTTAAGTTGAATTTTGTTCTTTTTAATTATAGTTGAACTTACTTGATCTTTATTTTTCGTTTGTGTTTTGAAACAGGAAGTATGAGTGTAAACGGAAGCAGTGGCAGCTAAGTAGGCCACCAAGATGACATCGAAAGCCTCAATGATGTCCATGAACCTACTGCTAATGACCCCCATCTTATGGGTGGAATTGGTGTCATTCGCTTACTTCCGGCTGAAGGGTACGATGTGTTCCATATTACAAGTACTATGTTGCAGCTCTTGCAATTGAAGGGGCTATTTGGTGGTTTGGCTCATGAGGATCTCCATGAGCACATTAGAAATTTTGTTGATGTCTGCGGACTATTCTCCTTCAAGAATATCTCTCAAGAGTCGGTCCGATTGAAGTTGTTCCAGTTTTCTCTAATATGGGAAGTGTGCAAGTGGCTGGCTGAATTACCACGAGAATCAATCACTTCGTGGGAGGAGCTTGTCACTGCATTTTAAGTGCGATTTTTTCCTCCTTCGAAGATGATGACTCTTCAGGACAGCATTCAGAGCTTTAAGCATTTGGAGGGTGAGCCAATTTATAACACTTGGCTGCGATTCAAGAAGTTAGTTCTACAATGCCTAACTCATGGTTTGCCCGATAACGTGTTGCTGCAGTATTTTACTGAAGCCTTGATTCGGTAAATAAGTGTGTTGCTGACCAACTTTCTCCGGGAGATTTGATACAGCAACCTTATGTGATAGCAGCTCAGCTATTGGATGGCATGACTACAATCAATCGGGTTTGGTACACCCGTGAAGATCAGGTCTCTCCTCTCACGTGCAAATTGACCAAGGAGCAGCTTGAGAAAGACCATGAGAGGGACCAAAACATGGCCAAGATCATGACAACTTGACATTTTGTCTAAAAATGTCATGGGAGATGGTGCTCGGAGTGTCAATACCGTGGGTGTTGGGCGTGTGAATCCCGAAGAAGACAAGTTCGAGGCATTGTACAATGAGGAGTTGAGTTTCCTTGCCAACCAAGGAGGAGGTTATCGTTCAAACTACCCGGGGAAGGGTGGTAACCAAGGTTGGAACAAGGATGAAGGAGGGAAGGATCGTGGTACAGAATGGAGGGACCGAAATTCCAATTGGAAGGATGGGGAGAAAGATAGGTGTGAGCCTCCCCATGAGCGCCAAAAGCCAAATAATTCAGAAGGTGGCCGGTTGGAGGATATGCTTTCTCGTATCCTCAATAAAGTTAAGGGCTCGGACAAGATTTTGAAAGAAATAAAAGAAGATGTGTCGACCCTTAGCTAGACGGTTACCTCTAAGTCAGTACTGATCAAGTAGTTGGAGACCTAAATGGGTCATATCTCATCTCATCTAAACTTGAAAAAACAAGGGGGGTTGCCTAGTGATACTATGGCTAACCCCAAGAATGAGGTTTGAGCATGGACTTGCGTCGTACTGCGACGTTAATAAAGGTGCTGCTTAGGAGGCAACCTAAGTTTTATTTACTTTCTTTTTAAGTTTGGATAATTTTGTGTTGATTGTGCAGGTCAAAGTGTGAAAAGTGTTTGAAAAGTGCAGGTTGGCGAGCTGAAAGTCTTGTTGGCGCATCACCAAAGAGGTCGGCGAGCTAGACTTGGACCGCCATTGGATTCAAGACAATTTGAAAATGGAGTCTGTAAAACTTGACGAGCCCAGGAGCTACTTGGCGAATCGCCGACCAGGTCGGCGATCACGACTTAGTCTTTCGTTTGGACTCCCACGATGACTTGAGGTCCTGTAAAACTCGGCGAGGTAAGTGCCAACTCAACATGTCACCGAGTGGGTCGGCGAGCAAGACTAATGTCGCAGAATGGGCAAGAACTGGACAATTTTTAAAGGCCAAAGATTTAAACTTTCAAACTCCTTCACTTTCCCTCACTTTTAATCTTCCCAAACTAACACCCGCACGTTATTTTCTGTACTTTTTGCATTTTAGAGTATTTTAGTCATCAGATTTATATTCGGAGTGGATTAGTTTGCCGCTTAGCATTTCAAAATATTTAATCGACATCAAAGGTTGGTTTTTTGAACCCCGAGTTTACTTTTAGCAATTTGTACTCTTATGGAATTGATTTTGTCTTAGTGATTTTATGCTGGGCCTCTGATAGTGTTCGTATGCTAGAATGCCTGTTTTAATTTTAATATCATGCCTTGATTGCCTTTAATGATTATTTCCCAAATTTTGCGTGCCTTAAAATTGATGAAAATGACGTATTTTGCCCAATGATGGAGTGGTTGACATCATTCTTACGGGCAAAAGTCGTCAAATGGCCAAATTTGGTCAAACTAGTAGAAGTCTGAGTATCCCAGGGGCATGGGTGTAATAGGTCTAAGCTTAATTAGAGAAGTACATTTTTTGATTTTGTTTTTGGGGGTTACGGGGTTGAATTCGAGAAGTTGGGTTGAAAGTAGGCACGTTGGGTCATTTGGCGAGCTGGGTCGAGCTCGCCGAACCACTTGACGGTTTGCTGAAGTTCCCCATCTCGCCTTTAATTTCATGCTAAATGTGAAGTTTGGTTCTGTAACTTTTGGTGAGAATCCTGAGTTCGCCGAGTGCACTCGGTGACTCACTGAAGGTCTCCTTTATCGTCCTTTGTTTGCGCCCCTGAACCTTAATTGCACTATAACTTTCAGTGGGCTAGTCCTTTCTTGCCGATTAGTGCCGGTGATTCACCGAAAGGCCTTTCCCATCACCGACATGCCAAAATTCTCTGAGATTTTTTAGCCAATCATTTCAGCGAGCCCGATCTAGATTGCCAAAGAGATTCGGTGACTCGCTGAACGGCTCGGCGAGTCTGTCTGCAATTGCTTTGCTGTGCTTTTGTTTGAATTGCTTCTAACTCTTTTATGATATTTTACAGATATGGCGAGGACAAATCTTGACACGCCACACCGAAAAAGAGCACGGGGCATTACTATAAACGAAAGAGTAGCCAACCCTCCCAAAAAAGGCACGCATGAGCCTCCAATGGGAGGTCATAGCAAGGGCAAGAGGCCCACATCTGAGTATGAGGATGAACAGCCCTTTCAGTCCCAGCTGGCTGAGGTCCGTGCTAGATCTCGCCCTCACTAAGCTAGACTCCCTCCAGTATCCACACCAGCAAATTCAATGCCAACTCCGGCACCTCCTGTGGCTCCGGTGCCACCAGTAGCTCCTCCTCCCAACCTTCTAAATAAATTAAAAACTGATAGGCTAAAAACTATCCTCAAGAAGAAGTTGCACCAGCAGGCCATCCCAGAACGAGTCCATCTTACACCACTCGAAGGTGGCCTGCCTTAGGTCGATCATATCCATGAGGAGCATTAACCTAAGAATCCTTATAGAGCAAGAGATGTCTATGAGGGCCAAGCAGAGTCAAACCTTCTTGCCATTTCCTGTCCTGATCACAAAATTGTGTCGACGTGCTGGAGTGCCCCAGGATGATACGAGAGATATTGAGATTACCCCTTTTTCTTCCGCCGGCATTCGGCGTATTGAGGCCGAGTATACACGAGAGGAGGCCGATAGGAGGAGAGCAGCTTTGGTGGATACATCCCCGGAGGTGGACATTGATTCGATACCTGCAGAGGCATTTATGCCTACTCCAGCCTCCGGGCCTTCAGGTACATGTTCTCCGACTTATTATACTTCACAGGCACTGGGTACCTCTACCTCCTCCTAGCCACCCAAGATTACACATGCGATAATCCTGAAGATGGGGCACCTGGCCCATTCAGCTGATGTGAGGGCGACCAGACTTGAGAGATGTCATTCTTGCTGCACTGACCCCCTTCTAGACTTCTATTGACACTCTTACCACGAAGTTGAGGCTTGTGAGAGCAGACAGGGGGAGACCTCCGAGGTTATGGCTTTGAAAGCCGAAGTAGCAAATTTGAGGAAGGACGTAGACTATTTAAAGTCTACTGACTTCACTTCACTACTAGAGGTTGCAGATGATGTGGACGCCCCAGAGACTTCTGAGATTCCTCCAGCTACCACCGGAGAGGTACATCGGGATGTTATAGCAGCTGAGGAGTCAGAGGCAGAGACCGACGAGGACTATATAGAGATAAAGGAGAAGAGCATATGTGGAGAGTTGCCAGATCTTGAGGAGATGATTGTGCAGTCGGTGATCCAGGCATCGCTGATAAATGATATACCGTGAGTTTACAGTATTTTTAATACATTTCACTTAAGAGTTGTGTGTGTCTAGGGTCTTTTTGTATTAGTTTTTATGAGTTTTTATTGAGTTTTTGCAGGAAATATGTTTGGAAGCAGAAATAAAGAGACAACTGAAAGATGTGCAGAAAAGGGCATCTACGGAAGTGATCTTCGGACCGTAGGTCCATTTATGCTCCGTAGATGGTGATCGTAGATCAGCAGGCAAGGCAAATCAGGAAAATCTAACCAAGTGTGGAACCACGGTGGCTATTAACGGTCCATAGATTGATATACGGACCGTACTGCTGATCCGTAGAATGATACTGCGAGAGTTCCAGTACCTAATTTTTAAAGATTCTAAGTGTGGAGCTATAAAGAGGGATTGACGGACCGTAGATCGATCTACGGTACGTATTGGTGGTCTGTCATTTGCTTCAGAGAAGTTGAGTTTTGGAAGCTGAAACTATTGCTTAAGTCCTGGGTGACGGAAGGGACTCACAGACCGTAAATCCATTGACGGACCATGAGTTAGTCTCGTGGAATGAAGACGCGTAATCCAACATGTTTTCCTTATTTTGTTTTCTTTTTTGTTAGGACTTATTTTTCTGTATATAGGGCATGTAAACCTTATTTTTGCGGGTTAGACTTCATTACTTTAGTTCTACTTTGTGACTTTGGATATTATTTTTGCAAACCTAGCAATTCTTGATTTCCTAAGTTGGCTTTGAAGGTTTTGGTTTTGAAAATCAAGTTGAAATTTTGGGTTTGTGATTCTCAATCACGTAAGTTCATAATTCTTTCATCTAAAATAATGAATTGTGTTAATATGATTATGGGTAACTAGACTCCACAACTAGTGTTGTGGGAACCATGAGCGATTAACAAAGTATGAATAGTAAATAAGCAATTCTTGAATAGTGTTTTGCATTCATTGATAATGCTTTCATTTAAAAGTCTTTATAACGGTGCACAACGTTAGAACTCGCCTTGTTGCTACTTGCCGGACCAAGGAGGTAATCAACAAGAAAAGAATTATCAACATCGATTTAGTGTGATACTATTTAATAGTCTAATGTCGATTGGTGCGAAGTAATAACTAAGGCAAACATCGTTGTGATATCTAATATGAGGTAAAGGTAAGGGTTAGTAAATTATACACACGTAGCCGGACCAAGGTGTGGGGTGAAATTCTCTAGTTGCCGGACCAAGGATTTAGAGATACCTAACTTATCACTTTGCATGTAGTACTCTAGCAAATGATCGCTATTACTAGGATTACTGCGTTATGAGCTTGTGGGGAACATGTATACCCTAGTTAATTCTCTCATCTTGATAACAACCAAAATTGACTTTTGTTTACTGATTACTTAATAAATTCTTACAATTTGTTTCACAAATCGCCCCCCCCCCCCTTTAATTACTTGTTTTCGGAAGTAATTTGACTAAACGAATATAATTGTTAGTTAAAGTTAAGTGTAAACCATTTTCCTCGAGGGATTGACCCCAACCTACAAGTTGGGTTCTTTACTTGATAACAATCGCTTATGGTTTTTTAGGGATGTGTAATTTGAGCGTATCAAATTTCGGCGCCGCTGCCGGGGAATTTGGCCTCTAGATTAATTTTAACTACATTATTGAAGTTTAGTCAAATATTTCCTAATTTTACTTTTTTTTTTCTTTTTGTCTCCCTTAGGTTTTGACTCTAGTGTATGCCAAATACACGGAGCAAGGGTGAAGTTACTCCTTATGATCCAGAGTTGAACCGAACTTTGCGAAGAATGAACAACCAAGGAGTTCAAGTTAATCATATTGGAGGCAATCTAGGTGATGAAGTTGAGTTGCTACCTCCAAGGGTAGTTGGTGGGGACAACTAAGTTCCAGCTGAAAATAAATTGGGAGATGCATTGAGGGTGTGGGGTCCACCAGGCCCACGACTGCATGACAACTATAGGGGTAACATCAATATTGCTGACTCAGATGGACCTCTTGTCCTACCCCCTTTGCCTTTGGAACACACATTTGTAGTGACCAGTAGCTTGATGCAGATGCTTACAGCGAGGGGCTTGTTCTTAAGGATGCCGTTGGAGGAACCACATGCTCACATAGCCAAGCTATGGGTTGTTTGCAAGGGTTGTGTAGGTCGAATAGACTTAGATATGTAAGTCATCGAATTACGAGTGTTCCCTCTATCACTGACAGGCGTTACTGCCATATGGTTCACTGAGCTTCGTTATAACTCAGTCTATACATGGAACCAACTGAAGGATGTGTTCTTAGTAAGATATTATACAGTGTCCAAGAAGCTCAATCACAAAGATAAGGTCAACAATTTTGTGGCATTACCTAAAGAGTCTGTGAGTAGCTCTTGGGACAGATTCACTGTGTTCGTAAGAGGTGTTCCGAATCACCGTATTGATAATGAGTTGCTAAAGGAATATTTCTATCGAGGTCAGGATGACAACAATAAAGTAGTGCTTGATACTATTGCTGGAGGTTTATATAGTGAGTGCACATACGCAAAGATTGCAGAAAAACTGGAGAATATCTCTCGCAACAATAAAGCATGGAGCACTAGGAGATCAGATATTAAGAGAAACACATTTTCCATTCATGCTACAAACAACCAGTCTGCAGATGAGATTCGTGAGGAGATGGCTCAGATGAGGACCAAGTTGGGGTTGGTATTAAAGCATGTGAGTGGAGGTGCGGAAAAGGTAAATGTTGTGAACTACTTGACTAGAACTCCACCACTAGTTGAAGAGTGTTACTATGAAGAGGATGCTTATGTGGTGAATGATCAGACAGGGGGTTTCCGACCAAATGACTAAGGATCCAACACGGACAATTGGCGCCAAGGTCAAGGAAACCAAGGTCGGAACTATGGCAATTACAACCTAGAGGGTCAATATGTCCAGGATGGGAACTTTAATCGCTACAACAACTATAACCAGAACAACTATGGCAACAAAATTGATCGGGTTGGACCTTATGTTCCCCCTCAAAATTGGGAATTTGGTACTAAGGAAGCTGGAGACAATATGGCTCGTATTGACGATATGATGCAGAAGGTAATGAGAAGGTTTGATGCAATTGATGAGAATGTGAAAGAGATAAGAAACGACTTGTCTGGTATTGGTCAAAAGGTTGATGCCCATGCAGTGTCAATAAAGCATCTAGAGCAGCAAATGACTCAATTGTCTACTACAGTGAACCTACGTCAACCTAGCACTCTTCCTAGCAGCACCATCCAGAATCTAAAGAATAATGATCATTGTATGACAGTTATTACTCGAGGGGGTAAGCAAATAATTGATCCACCAATGCCGTCTGTGGTGGATGTTGAGATTAGAAAAGAAGATGATGTGGTAGAGGTTAGAGAAGAGTCTGAGAATTTGATAGAGAAAGAATCGGAGATATCTCAGAAAAAGGTTCCTATACCTAGACCTCTACCACCTTTTCCACAGAGGTTAGTGAAGAAGACTGAATATGGTAAATATCACAGGTTTATTGCTATGTTGAAATAACTTTCCATCAACGTGCCATTGATAGAAGCTTTGGAGAAAATGCCTGGGTATGTAAAGTTTATGAAAGACATGGTAACGAAAAAAAGGTCTGTGAGTTTTAAAGATGATGATAGATTGCAGCATTGTAGCGTTATTGCTACAAGGTCTGTTGTGCAGAAGAAGGAAGATCCTGGTGCTTTCACGATTCCATGTACTATAGGGTTGTTACACTTTGCTAAGGCATTATGTGATATTGGTGCTCGCATCAACCTCATGCCATTGTCTATTTATAAGAAGTTTGGTTTAGGGGATCCAAAGCCTACTATGATGCGGTTACTTATGGTCGATTGAACCGTGAAAAGGCCCATTGGTGTACTCCATGATGTTCTAGTGAAAGTGGAGTCGTTCATCTTTCCGGTGGATTTTGTGATTCTTGACTGTGAGGTTGATTTTGAGGTTCCCATCATCCTTGGGAGACCATTCCTTGCCACAGGACATGCGTTGGTTGATATGGAGAAGGGGCAGATGAAGTCAGACTGAACAAAGAAGAAACAACTTTCAATATTTGTAGGTCCATGAAGTAGAGTGGTGAGCTCCAAACGATATCTGCTATAAATTACAGAGTTGAGAGTGGAACATAAGTGCAAATTAAAGAACGACTAGATGTTGAGGCACTAACAGCAGTTATGATGAATTTCGATGGTGATGGTATTAAAGAGTACGATGAGTCTGTAGCTGCACTCGATAGGTGCGAATATCGGTCAAAACCAATGAAGTATGAGTTAGACATGAAGAATTGTGAGTCCCCACCCGTGAGACCATCTATTGTGGAGGCACCAAAATTGGAGCTTAACGCTCTACCACCGCATTTGAGGTATGTATTCTTGGGTAGATATAATACTTTGCCAGTCATCATTATGGCAGACTTAAATGCGAGACAAGTAGAGTGCTTGCTGACTGTGTTAAAGTGGTTTAAGCGAGCTATTGGGTGGACTATTGCGGATATTATTGGGATTCCTCCCGGTATTGTTCTCACAAAATCCAACTCATGCCAGATCACAAGCCTAGTATCGAGCACCAGAGAAGATTAAATCCACCTGTGCAAGAGGTAGTTAAAAAAGAGATCATCAAGTGGTTGGATGCTGAAGTTATTTATTCCATTGCAGATAGTAGTTGGGTGTGTCCTATGTAGTGTATGCCTAGGAAGGGTAGTATTACTGTGGTTCCAAATGAGACAAACGAGCTTGTTCCAATGCGGCCCGTGATAGGATGGAGAGTCTGCATGGATTATCGGAAGTTGAAAGCGTGGACAGAGAAATATCACTTTCTTATGTCATTCATGGACCAGATGTTGGATAGACTAGCAGGCAAGGGTTGGTATTGTTTTCTTGATGGGTATTCGGGCTACAATCAAATTTCTATAGCTCTAGAAGACCAAGAGAAGACCACCTTCACTTGCCCTTATGGGACTTTTGCTTTCAAACAGATGCCATTTGGGTTGTGCAATGCTCCAGCGACCTTCCGGCACTGTATGATGTCAATATTTTTTGATATGGTGGAGGACACTATTGAAGTGTTCATGGATGATTTCTCAATGGTAGGTGACTCTTTTGATCGATGTCTGGATTATCTGGCTGAGGTGCTTAAAAGGTGTGAAGACTGAAATCTGGTGCTAAATTGGGAGAAGTGCCACTTTATGGTAAAAAGAGGGATAGTTCTGGGTCATCGGATTTTTGAGAAGGGCATTGAGGTTGATAGATCAAAAGTAGAGGTAATAGAAAAGCTTCCACCACCTATCTCTATAAAAGGTGTTAGAAGTTTTCTTGGGAATGCAGGTTTCTATTGGAGGTTCATCAAGGACTTCTCTAAAAATGCACATCCATTGTGCAAACTGCTCGAAAAGGAGTATAAGTTTGATTTTGATGATGCTTGTCTGAGAGTATTTGGCGAGTTGAAGGAGAAGTTGGTTACTACACCTATCATTATTTCACCGTATTGGGGACAATTTGAGGTAATGTGCGATGCGAGTGGAGTGGCGCTTGGTGTATTATTAGGACAGAGAAGAGAGAAAATTCTTCACCCTATTTACTATGTTAGCAAAGCTCTAAATGTGGCCCAAAAGAATTATACTGTGATTGAACAAGAACTTCTTGCGGTGGTTTTAGCATTCGAGAAATTTTGATCCTACTTACTTGGTACTAAGGTCATAGTGCATACTGACCATTCTGCATTGAGGTATTTGATGGCAAAGAAGAATGCAAAACTGAGGTTGATTAAATGGGTATTGTTGCTGCAAGAGTTTGATTTTGTGGTAAAAGATAGAAAGGGGACCGAAAATCAAGTTGCTGATCACTTGTCCTGATTAGAGGAAGTGGCTATGCTAAAGCTTGGTGATAGGGCTGAAATTAATGATGCTTTTCCCAGATGAACAGGTATTGGCTGCTTCTCATGATCTGATTCTTTGGTTCGCAGACTTTGCTAATTATTTAGCAAGCGATTTTGTGCCCCAGGATTTGTCTTTTCACCGAAGGAAAAAGTTTATGCATGATGTGAAGAAATTCTTTTGGGATGAGACTTACTTGTATCGTAGTTGTGCTGACGGGATTATTCGTCGCTGTGTGCCCGAGGTTGAGATGTTGAGTGTACTTGAAGCATTTCATTCATCGCCTGTTGGTGGGCATCATAGTGGTATTCGGACTGTGCATAAGATTTTGCAGTGTGGGTACTACTGGCCTACCATCCACCAATATGCTCATGATTTCACCAAGTCTTGTGATCGTTGCCAAAGAGAAACAGGGATTTCAAAGAGGCAAGAGTTTCCTATGAATCCTATATTAGTGATAGAGTTGTTTGATGCATGGGGCATTGATTTTATGGGTCCATTTGTGAGTTCACATGGGATGAAGTATATTCTTGTTGCGGCTGATTATGTATCGAAGTGGGTGGAAGCAGGAAGCAGTTGCCCTCCCCAACAATGAAGGTAAAAGTGTCACTGCATTTTTGAAAAAGAATATCTTCTCCAGATTTGGTACACCGAGGGAGATTATCAGTGATGGAGGTTCCCACTTTTGTAATAAGTTTTTCAAGGCGCTACTTGAGAAATATGATGTCCACCACAATGTAGCCACTCCTTACCATCCGCAGACTAGTGGCAAGTTGAAATGTCCAACAAAGAGATCAAACAGATTTTGGCAAAGACTGTGAATGCTAATAGAACGGATTGGTCAAGGAAGCTTGATGATGCTATATGGGCCTATCACACTGCATACAAGACTTCCATAGGTATGTCTCTTGACCAACTTGTATATGGGAAATCTTGCCATTTACCGGTAGAGCTAGAGCATAAGGCTTTGTGGGCGATGAAAAAGCTAAATTTTGATTGGGGCGCCGCATCTAATCAAATAATGAATGACTTGAATATGCTTGATGAGTTTCGCCTAAAAGCTTATAAAAGTTTAGCCTTGTACAAAGAGAAGATGAAGAGGTATCATGATCACATAATTGAAAAGCAAGAATTTGTTATGGGTGATCTTGTGCTTCTATTCAACTCTAGATTGCGCTTGTTTCTGGGCAAACTCAAATCCAAATAGACCGGGTCATTTTGCCTTACAAAAGTGCTCCCCCATGGAGCGGTTGAGCTTGAGAATAGTGAAGGAACAAGGTTCATAGTTAATGGGCAAAGGATCAAGATCTATCTGGAAAACGCAGAAAGTGTACAAGAAGTTGTTGAGGCCTATCATCTTGATGAAGTCTGAGTAATCAAGAGGCTTGTGTCGTGCCACGACGTTAAATCAAGTGCTGCTTGGGAGGCAACCCAAGATGTACAATCTAGCCAATGATAGGTTTTTGTTTCCATCTAGTAGTTTTCTTTGTTTAGTTGATTCTCTGTATTAATTTAGATAGGTGTTTTAGTTTTACTAATGTTGGCTAGAATTAGCATAGGACCGTGTCTAAAAAATATCCAGAAAATGTAAAAAGAATAGCCTAATGGTTGCTATATGTACAGGCGCGCTATTAAAAATCTGTAGAAAATAGTCTGATGCAGAGGTCTACGGGACCCATCAACGGTCCGCCAATCCATCCACGGACCGTGAATGGTGTTCGTAGATCCCAGGTACTATGGCACCCAAGAAGCTAGTCGCCTATACAAAAAAGGCAAGTCTAAATCTGTTACCCCTAGCTTCAGGTTAATCGACGAAGATAACGATGTGGAGAAGGATCCTGCATACGTTCCTCCCAACACAAGGACCTCTCTCACTGCACCCCGAGTCAGTAGAGGCACCCCCGAAAGGTGATTCCCAACGTAGTCACTGTCTCCCAGTCTGATGAGGAGCACACACTGATCGGGTCACCAACTGGGGCTGCTTCCAGTTTAGAGAATAGGTCTACGTCCGACTCCGAGTCTGGCCATGCTTCGGGCTCTGAGTCTAGCCATGCTTCAGGGTTCGAGTCTGCCCATGCTTTAGGATCCATTGCTAAATCAGCCATAGGGTCCGGCGACTATAAACAAGCATTCTCGTCTGATGAAGCCACTAGCTCGGAGTCAGTACCAGCACCACAGAATGTTGACCCTACTCTAGTGGCCGGCGAGACAAATAGATGGTGTGTTGAGGGGCAGTGGCAGATCTATCGTGACGCTAAGATGCTCAACGAAAAGGAGAAGATGGCCCGATTGATCACTGATGAGCGTAGAGTCCTCACTGGGAGCTTGCATACCGTACCAAAGATACATTGGTTGTTCAAACTATACAAGTGCGACTGGATGGCCTAACCACCTGGGACATACATCGATGATATTGTGCGGGAGTTTTATGCTTCCTATGCTGCCACTCTCCGAGGGTCGATTTCCAAGCAACCAAGCCCACAGAACAGGATCCTCTCACTTCCACCATGGTCCGAGGGTGTTCGATAGACATTTCACGGGTTACTGTCAGCTGATTTTTCTACGGCCCTATCACCGATCACTCTTGGTCACTAAACACAGCAGAGTTTGATTACCGATAGGACATCATGCAAGGTGGTGCTTTCCAGAGAAATGTTGAGCAGAGGGAGGCTGTTATACTATGGTTGGCTAAATACATTGCTGTAGATGGAAAGCGTGCGAAGTGGGTCACCGCACCATGGTTGGGTATTCGAAAGGCCACATTAAATTTTGTGGCCAAGTTCTTCTGGTTGTTGGTGCGTAACAGGGTGTCGCCTACAAAAGCTGACAACCAACTCACACGGGACAAAGCCGTCATGGTTGCAGCATTAGTAGAAGAATCGGAGATTGACTTTGCCCGTATACTGCTAGTAGAGATTCACAAGAGGGCATTCAAGACCTCCACTACTTACCCCTTTCCATATTTGATTTTCCAATTCTGCAGGGACTCTAGAGTGTCGATATGGAACTGTGATAGGTTGATCCACCATATTGGGACTTTGGATATAGGCCTCATTCGAGAGAAGGAAAATATGGCGGCACCTCGCAGAAAGCCCTAGGTTGAGGTACCTTCTTTGGGCGCAGATCTTGCAGACACGGTGGAGCAGGCATAAGGAGGTGAACCTATTATACCATACCACACCGATACTGTCCCGGCCTCCTCTTCTCAGACAGCTAGTAGGGCTCCTCGCTCATCCAGGTCCACACCACCGTCAGGAGTTGTTGTTGTCCCATTTTCCAAAGTACAGAAATTAGAGGCTCAGATGGCCACACTGCTTCACCACATCCAGTCTTGGATGCAAAAGTCGATAGTAGAGTCTGAGACCAGAGTTGGGAAAAGGGAGGTAAAGCAGACAAAGCAGCAGATCCAGGCAGTTCCTAAACGCCTGGATGCATTTGAGTTGAGGGTTTTGGCCCGACCTGCCCTCGACACCTATCTTTTCTCTATCCAAGCGGAGTTGGCTAGTCTCCGAGTTGATGTAGATGCCATTTTTGAGATTTCTGCGGATGAGCCAGAGCATGCACCGATGATATTGTCTGAGGATACCGTCCTTGATTCGTTATTTAGGGTTGACGTAGAAACACAACCCGATCCCACCCATGCTCGTGGCAAGAGGCACCGTTCTAGTCACCCTTCTGAGGTCGTTGATGATGAAAGGGAGCGTAAGCAGGAAGAACAGTCTAGGAGAGCATCAATATTAGATGAGGAGTTGCGCCATAGAAGGGTGGTTGCTCGAGGCTGCCGCTGGGGCATCGAGTTTTGTGCCCGTGAGGATTGATGTGAGCACCATTGATGGTGCAGTTAGAGTGGCAGATAACACTACTGATGGTGTTGTCCTTGTTAATGCAGGCACTACTGAGGGTGACCCGAGTGTTAATCCAGCAGGCTCCGGGAAACCTGACCCAACCACTTGTTGATAGGTCTTCGGCGCCTAGCAGCACAGGTTGCGCCACCCAATATATTACTCTTTTTATGGTTTTTTTTTGTGCATTGGGGATAATTGCACCATATTTGTTAGGATGGGGTAAATGGATTGCGAGTGATAGGGTGAAGTCTGAGTAACCCAACTCATATTCCTCTCTTGGGGTTTTCTTGCCTGTGTTCTTTTTCCCCAAGAGACTGTTTAATTTCTGTTGAACTGGCAAGTGTTTGGATCATATAGGTAAAAACATGAAAAAGAATAAAGCATGATGGCTTATGAAAAATGATACCCGTCCAAATTTTGTGATGTGTGCTAGAATTTGTAGGCTAAGATAAGTTGAATGTGTTGGCTCTAAGTATGACATGATAATGAATCAACTTAATGGCATGACTTAAGTTAAAGCTTGAACTGGGTAATCTGATAATGAAACTACGTGCCAAGAATGTGTGAGAAAAGTTGATTGTTCAAACAGATTTTGTGCAAATCTAGAACTTGCCCGGTTAGTCATGCTAAGACAATCTACCCTAGAGGCAAGGAAGTGATCATAGGCCCTTGTTCTGATAAGTCCACAAATTGCCTAAAAGAAGAATCCAACCAAATGAAATAAATGCTCCCTTTGATCCAAATGTTTTGAGCTTAAATTAGACCATTTCTTTCTAAACCCCTAACTCACCTTCCCATAATCTACTATATTGGCCCCGGTCCCTCCTTGGACATGTGCACCTCGACTTAGGCCAAAAGCCTAAGTTGAGGGTGACTAATATAAAAAGTAACTTCAATCTTGGCCCTGATTCGACATCGGGAATTGTACACCTCAATCAATGGAAAATCCATAAGTTGAGGGTGGCTATGAAAGAGGAATCTGGAAGAAAAATGGGTATGAGAAGAGTTTGATGTTGGAAAAGAGAAAAAGAAAAGAGAGGAAATGATGTGACTTGTTGAAAGCTAAAGAAAAGAATAAAATGCAAGAAAAAGATGAAAGTGAAAAATAAAGTGCTACAAAGTCTAAAGTCACATCCATGGTTGAAGAAAATCAAGGGAAATAAGGTAAAATGGTAAGATGGAAAAAATAGGGAAAAAGAGGTCGAAAGCCCAGTGTAATATCAAGGAGGGCAGAAAGTCACTAAGAAGTACCCAAATGTACCACACCTGACCCTGAGCCTACGATACAAGCCAAGAAAGTCCTATAGTGATCCTATAATCTAGTTTGGAGAGTCTAAGCAGTGAAAATAATGGCAAGCCTATGGTATTGGGCACTAACTGTACTTGAAGTTACTTCTGTGTGTGAGTGTTGAATGAATCCTTGTACTCAAATTCATATTCATTGTGTGAAAAAGGGATTTTGTTTGAAGTAAGGGCACTAGTTACATTGTCGGAAAGTTGGTACCTTGGTGATAGTGAAACAATGTATGTTGTGTGTTGGTTGGTCGATCTTTGTCATATTTTCACCCTCATGAATTAGCTTGTCGAATCTAAGAGAACATATTTTGTACCCGAGAAGAAAGTTGGGATAGAGAGCCATGTGATTGCTTGTGCTTAAATTGCTTGCTTCTATACAAGTGTCGTTTAGAGTCTTAATGCGTCGTTTGAGGACAAATAATGAATTTAAGTTGAGGGTGTTGATATATTGTGAGTTTACGGTATTTTTAATACATTTCACTTAAGAGTTGTGTGTGTCTAGGGCCTTTTTGTATTAGTTTTTATGTGTTTTTATTGTGTTTTTGTAGGAAATATGTTTGGACGCAGAAATAAAGAGACAACTGAAAGATGTGCAGAAAAGGGCATCTACGGTGGTGATCTATGGACCGTAGATCTATTCACGCTCCGTAGATGGTGATCGTAGATTAACAGGCAAGGAACGGAAGGCAAATTAGGGAAATTTGACCAAGTGTGGAACCACGGTGACCATTGACGGTCCGTAGATTGATCTACGGACCGTACTGCTGATCTATAGAATGATACTGCAACAGTTCCAGTACCTGATTATTAAAGATTCTAAGTGTGGAACTATGGAGAGGGATCGATGGACCGTAGATCGATCTACGGTACGTACTGGTGGTCCGTCGTTTTCTTCAGAGGAGTTGATTTTCGGAAGTTGAAAATATTGCGTAAGTCCTGGGTGACAGAAGGGACTCACAGATCGTAGATCCATTGACGGACCTTGAGTCAGTCTCGTGGAATGAAGACGCGTACCTAAACATAATTTCCTTATTTTGTTTTCTCTTTAGTTAGGACTTATTTTTCTATATATATGGCATGTAAACCTCATTTTTGGGGGTTAGACTTTATTACTTCAGTTCTACTTTGTGACTTTGAATTTTTATTTTTGCAAACCTAGCAATTCTTGATTTCCTAAGTTGGTTTTGAAGGTTTTGGTTTTGAAATTCAAGTTGAAATTCTGGGTTTGTTATTCTCAATTACGTAAGTTCATATTTCTTTCATCTAAAACAATGAATTGTGCTCATATGATTATGGGTAACTAAACTCCACAACTAGGGTTGTGGGAACCATGAGTAATTAACAAAGTATGAATAGTAAACAAACAATTCTTGAATAGTGTTTTGCATACATTGATAATTCTTTCGTTTAAAAGTCTTTTTAACGATGTGAAACGTTAGAACTCACCTTGTTGCTACTTGCCTGACCAAGGAGGAATCAACAAGAAAAGAATTATCAATATAGATTTAGTGTGATACTATCTAATAGTCTAGTGTCGATTGGTGCGAAGTAATAACTAAGCCAAACATTGATGTGATGTCTAATCTGAGTTAAAGGTAAGGGTTAGTAAATTATACACACGTAGCCGGACCAAGGTGCGGGGTGAAATTCTCTAGATGTCGGACCAAGGATTTAGAGATACCTAGCTTATCACTTTGCATGTAGTATACTAGGAAAGGATTGCTATTACTAGGATTACAGCGTTATGAGCTTGTGGGGAACACGTATACCCTAGTTGATTCTCTCATCTTAATAACAACCAAAATTGACTTTTGTTTACTGATTACTTACTGAATTCTTACAATTTGTTTCACAAATCCCCCCCCCCCACACTTTAATTACTTGTTTCTAGAAGTAATTTGACTAAATGAGTATAATTTTTGATTATAGTTAAGTCTAAATTATTTTCCTCGTTGGATCGACCCAAACTTACAAGTTGGATTCTTTACTTGATAACGATCGCTTATGCTTATTTAGGGAGGTATAATTTGAGCGGATCAATAGAGACATCCATGGAAGCTCCTAGTGGACCTACTATGTCTGAGGTGACTCCGGGTACTGAGGCCCGAATAGATGGAGCGACTGAGTAGATAGGATCCCCTTTTTACCTCCCTCTCTGTCATCTTTTTATTCACTATTTGATATTATTTTGCTTGCATTTGAGGACAAATAGCTTTTATTTGTGGTGGGGTGAGGCCCACCTTTTGTGATTATTGTTTTGGTTATAATTTGGGTTTATGAGCTATTATTGTGTATTAGCATTGTTTTTGTGGATGATTGAGCTTGTGGCTCCTTGTGTTAATTGTAAATGATTTTTGGACCCTTCCAAAAATGTGGATGTTCTCTTGCAAACCTGAGTATCGGTCTTGATCAATACCGATGACATGAATAGTGCTCATAGTTGAACAAAAATGAATGTGTGGCTACGATGAGGCCAAATGAAGTTGCATATACAATATGTCGAATTTTTGTATGTTGTTGTAACTAGTCAATTATCAAATTGAGTTTCTTGTGATGAACATTGCACTCTAGCCAAAGTGTGGAGGCTTGTTTGACATTGGTGTCAATGCCTTGTGTGTGATGACACCTATAATTTGCCTCGTTGGTCCAGTTGACTGAGTGAGGCAACCTCTTGACATAATCTAAGGCAACTTTGAAAAGTGTGAAATAATTTTACATTATACCTCTTTTGTGGCCTACCTTGTGAGTGGGTGATCCTTGCTTGAACACCTTTTGAGCCTTAACATTTCCTTGGAAGAAACTTGATGAAATTTTGACATTTCTTTATCCCTTCACCCTTAATCCTCATAAGATGTGGTTTGTGTGAATAGCCCACTTAGGCCAAAAGCCTAAGTTGGGGGTGTGGGCAAAGAGAAGGTAAATCAAGAAGTGAAAAGAAGTCCCCTTTTCCCATGGCTTTGAAAAAGATGGAACCCCTCTATACAAAAAAAAAGGAGAGAGAAGGCAAAAATGAAAGAGAATAAGACTGAAAAAGAACAAAAAAGTTTGTGAAAATGCAAAGAAAATGGGGTATTCGATATTCCATGGAAAGTGAATAATGGGAGGACCTATGAACATAAATGAGAATGATGAAGAAAAGGAAATAAAGTGTTGTTCATACCACCGTAACAACCTGTTCCCGTCGTTATAGAAATGCCAACGGGGGAAAGTTGGGTCCGGAAAAACTTTTCGTAGTATTTGGATTTTTCCAGCCTTGTCCATATTTGGAGAAAATCAGAGTTATCAAGGTGTAGGAAAATCTGGTAGCAATCGGGTGGATCATTTATAATTTTGATTGAATGGATAGTTGGATAACTCGTTAAGGAATTCGTATGACTTAACGAAATTGAATTTGGGTAAGTAGATCTCCGGGAATCGATCTTAGCGTAAAAGACATTTTCTGATCGTCGTGGGTTAAAGGAATGTTGCGAGTTGGGGCTTTGGAATTCCTTTAATTAGCTCTTTGGTTCAGTTTGTGCCGCCTTGGCGGTAGTATGGCCGCTCTGGCGAGGCCGCTACAGCGGGATATGGGGCGCTGTGGCGGGTACGACGAGACTTAAAATCGTAGGTGAATGACGAATAGTCACTGGTTCAAAAATACTCCATTGGCGGGCACTTGGATCGCTTTGGCGCCGCCGCTACAGCTGGGTGAGGGCCGATGTGGCAGGCTAGACGCAACTTTATGTTGTTAATAAACTGCTAAACGACCTTATTTTGCACTTTTCGACTTTTAGAGCTAAGGAACAACCCCTAGGCGATTTCTACTCATTTTTCACCATTCTTGAGGCTAAAAGTAAGCTTTTCAATTCCCGAATCCATTATTCTATCTGTAGAACATAATAGAATGGGTCAATATTCATGGGGGGAGGGTTTTGATATATATTCTATGGTGAAAACAACCCTGAATTGGTTAGTTGGGATCATGGATTTGATCCAGGGTTCATAGAATTGTTATAGTTTCAGGTAATTAGCGATTGTTTGTTGATTCCCATGTTATTGTGATTGTTTGTAGACCAGGAACAAGCAGAACGAATCCGGAAAGGGAAAGATCAAGTTTCTTAGGGTTTTAAGCTTGTTTCGAGGTAGGTGATAGTTATGATTCTATGTTTGTATGATGTATGCTTTTTCTTGCTTCATTATGATACTTATATATGTATGAATGTTGCAATGTTGATCACGCCTTTTGTAAATGAGATAGATTAATTATCATGGCCATGAAATCATGACTTAATTGTATGATTTTGATGATGTACTTGTGATTGTGATTGTGGTGTGTGAATGGGATCGATTGTCACGTTCCGACATAACTAACTTGGATCGGATTGCCTCGTTCCGACATAACTATTATATCTAATTGCCATGTTCTTGTATAATTATCGGATCAGTTGCCACATTTCGATATAAATATGGGATCGGACTGCCACGTTCCGACAAGCTAACTGTTTGTGTTTGGGTTCCGTGAGAGGACCATTGAATTGGGTTCCATGAGAGGACCAATGGAGTGATGTAATATGTGAAATGCGTTGTTGATTCTACATGTTGATAATGTTGTAAATGTTGATATGTATGCTTGTGATTATAATGTTGTTTGACTTGTTTATGTTGCACTAGTAGGATAGCCACGTGATCCTATCAGTACATTATTGTTAAGTACTGATTCTGCAATTGCTCTTATTTTGGTTGAGTACAAGGCATCTTCACGCGACAATTGACAATCCTCGCTTAGAAGATCAGGGATCCTCACTTCGAATTCAAGGGTGAGCCAATTTGTCCGGGCTGCCTTGAAATTCTCTTTCGTCTATGTCCATCATTTCCAGACTTAGACAATTATTTTAGGTAGTTGATTAGTTCATTAGTATCTTCTTGTTTAGACTTGGATCATTGTTAGATGTTTTGATACATTGACTTTCAGGTTCTAGGTCTATCTTTTGCATTGTTAGTTATTAGATCTTTTGTTGAAGTTATGAGAACTTTCGTTTAGCATTTATTTCTGTTTTCCTATGTTAAATGCCTTAGTTTTTAGATTAGTTGCTTGGTTTGGGTTGTAGTAGTGGTTCTCCCACTGGAGTGTTAGTATGGGTGTTAATCACGACTGTCTGGGTCATGAAAAAGTTGGTATCAACCTAGGTTCATTGATTAGGATGTACCGAAACGAGTCTAATAGTGTCTCATGGAATGGTATGGGACGCCTTTACTTTTCTTCGAGAGGCTATAGGACTTTAGGAAATCTCTATTTTTCTCTTGTCTCCTTTCATGCTATGACTTGATTCCAATTGGTATCTATTTATTCAAATTTGTATCTAACCTCCTTCACTCTTCTGTCCGCAGATGGTTAATACTAGGTATAATTGTGTTAGGCCCGTAGCTTTTGTCAATGCTCCAGCTGAGGAATCTGCAGCAAGAGGTTGCGGTCGAGGTAGAGGTAGAGGAAGAGGTAGAGGTAGAGGCCGTGGAAGAAAAGCGCATGCTGAAAATGAAGTACTTGTTGGGAATGTTCATGTGAATGAGAACCCTCATGGGCATAATGAGGAGATAGAAGAGGATATTGAGGTTGAAGAGGTTGAGGAAAATGGACAGGAGGAAGAGGTGCCAGTGGAGACTGTGGTTGTTCCTCTCATCGATCCGATGTTAGCTCAACAAATTATGGCGTTCTTGAAAGGGTTGGCTGGTCCTGGAGTGCTTCCATCTGCTCAATTAACTCAAGCTCCCGCTATTCCCCCTGTTGCTAGCACTGCGCCTATGACGGGTGGAAATGTAGGTACTGATGCTTTCTTCCATCCTTTGTTGGGTTCTTTTATGACTGGGAACGAGCATGATATGTTGACTAAGTTTCTAAAGCTTAAGCCTCTGGTATTTCTTGGTTCTGAGACTGAAGATGCTTATGGGTTTATCTTAGACTGTTATGAGAGGCTGCATAAATTGGGTATTGTTCACCAACATGGGGTTGAGTTCGTGACTTCCAACTTCAAAGTGAGGCCAAGCAGTAGTGGAGATCTTACATGGAGTGCAAATCTTCTACTTTACCTTTGCTTACTTGGACCTAATTTCATGCTTTGTTTCTAGAAAAGTATGTGCCCAAAACCTTGAAGGATTGCAAGAAGGATGAGTTTATGGCTCTAGAGCAAGGTGATTTGTCTGTGGCTGCTTATGAGGCCAAGTTCCATGCTTTATCCAGTTATGCTACACAATTGGTTCCTATTGAGAAGGATAGGATCCGGTTATTTATTAAAGGTTTGAATTATGAGTTGCAAGTATTATCTGTTCATATGACTTCTGAAGGGAGGAATTTTAATGAGGTGACAGATTATGTTAAGAAAGTGGAGGGGGTGAGGCGAGACGGTCATGCTAAGGCTCGGGTAAAAAGGGCAAAAAATTCAGGTATCTTTCAAGGCTCTTACTCTAAAGGGTCTGGAAGGCCAACACTTGCAGTCAAGCTAATTCAGTTTGCTATGCCCGCTTCTACAGGTAACTATTTGGGAACTCCATCTTAAAATTATCAGGATAGTCATTGTGTCGTGCCTGCGATACGCAGCAGACCATCTTGTGATCGTATTTGCTACAACTGTGGTGAACTTGGGCACATGAGGAGAGATTGTCCCCATCCGCGTGTGTTTGAGCTCGCGCAGTGGCCTTCTAGAGCAGTTGAACCCACGGGGAATGGAAATAATAGTAGAGGGCGTCCGCAAGGTGGATAATGAGGTCATCAGCAAGGTCGTGGAGGCACAGGAAATGGAAATGGTAATGGAGGATGGGGTAACGCTCAACCAGGCAGAGTGGTGGCTCATCTTGACGATAGAGCTCAAAGTTATTCTTTTCTGTGCAAGAATGAGGCATAGGCATCTGACGCAGTTATCACAGGTACTATTCTTGTCTACGACCGAATGGCTAATATGTTATTTGATTTGGGTTCTACCTATTCTTATGTATCTATACGATTTGCCTCCGAGTTTGATATGATTTGTGATGTACTTGATGCCCCATTCATGTTTCTACCCCTGTTGGAGAGTCAGTCATAGTCACCCATGTCTATCATGCTTATCCTGTTTTGTTTATGGGTTTTCAGACTTGGGTTGATTTGGTGATTTTGGATATGATTGCCTTTGACATAATCTTAGGCATGACTTGGTTGTCCCCCTATTATGTTGTGCTTAATTGTAATACTAAGTATGTAACTCTAGAAATTCTGGGAAGGGAAAAATTAGAGTAGGAAGGGGTGTACAAGCCTAAGCAAGCTAAGATTATATCCTCCATTCGGGATAGTAAATTAGTGGAGCAGGGTTGTTTTGCTTATTTGGCTTATATTAGGGATGTTGAGATTGAGACTCCATCCATTGGGTTTATTCCTGTAGTGTCTGAATTTAGTGAAGTGTTTCCAAATGATTTTCCTGGTATGCCTTGAATAGGGATATAGATTTTTGCATAGATTTAGAGCCTGGTAAGTACCCTATTTCTATCCCTCCATATCACATGACTCCGGCGGAATTAAGAGAGCTTAACGCTCAAATCCAAGAGCTTCTTGATAAAGGATTTATTCGCCCTAGTGCTTCCCCATGGGGTGCTCCAATTTTGTTTTTTAAGAAAAAAAATGGTAGTATGAGAATGTGTATAGATTATCGGCAATTAAATAGAGTCACTATTCGAAACAAGTATCCCTTGCCTTGAATAGGTGACCTTTTTGTCCAATTGCAATGGGCAGCGATTTTCTCTAAGATCTGGTTACCATTAATTAAAAATTAGACTGGAAGATGCCTAAGACAACGTTTAAAACTCGATATGGGCACTATGAATTTTTGGTTATGTCTTTTGGTTTGACCAATGTGCCTGTAACTTTCATGAGTTTGATGAATGGCGTGTTCAAGCCATTTCTTAATTCTTTTGTGATAGTCTTTATTGATGATATTTTGGTTTATTCAAAAAATGAAGAAGAGCATGCCAACCATCTTCGTACTATTTTGGGTGTTCTTGGGAAGCAAAAGTTGTATGATAAATTTTTGAAGTGTGAATTTTGGTTGAAATCGGTTGCATTTTTGGGACATGTAGTTTAAAAAGAAAGGGTAATGATGGATCCACAAAAGATCGAGACGGTTATGAATTGGGTCTGGCCTAGTTCTGTAACAGAAGTTAGGAGTTTTGTGGGACTCGCTAGCTATTGTCATCGATTTGTTAAAAATTTTGCTTCAATTGCTACTCACTTGACTAACTTGACCAAAAAGGAGATACCATTTGAATGAACTGAAAAGTGTGAAGAGAGCTTTCAAAAGCTTAAGACTCTCTTGACCACCGAACCCATCCTAGCATTATCGGTTGAATGAAATGATTTTATTGTGTATTGTGATGCTTCACATTCTAGTGTGGGTGCTGTGTTGATGCATGATAAGAATGTTATAGCTTATGCCTCGCGTTAATTGAAGGTGCATGAGAGGAATTACCCAATACATGATTTAGAATTGGCAGTGATAGTGTTTGCTCTTAAGATCTGGCGACATTATCTTTATGGTGTGAAGTGTTTACTGATCATCGTAGTTTGCAGCATGTGTTCACTCAAAAGGATCTGAATTTGAGACATCGAAGATGGATGGAGTTTCTCAAGGATTGTGATATGACCATTTAATACCATCCGGGTAGCTTTGAGACATCATGTGTAAGGCTAATGTTTTGGCAGACGTTTTGAGTTGAAAAGCGGTAAGTATGGGTAGCTTAGCTTACTTGAGTGTAACCTAGCGACCTTTGGCCAAAGAAATTCAGACCTTATAGTCGAAATTCATGCAGTTGGGCATCTCTGAAAGAGACGCGGAGTTAGCTAGCATTGAAGTTAAGGCCACATTCGTTGAGGAGATCAAGGCCAAACAATTTGAGGGTGAAAATTTGAACGAACACAAGGAGAAGATGGCAAATGGTAAGACACAAGAGACCACTCTTGATGCAGATGGTGTACTCGGTGTTAAATGGAGGATTTGTGTTCCTCGAGTTGATAACTTGATTCAAAAATTGTTGGCAGAATCTCACGGTTCGCGATATTCTATTCATTCAAGTCTGACCAAGATGTATAGAGATCTAAAACGAATTTATTGGTGGTCGGGCATGAAGAAATACAAAGCGGAGTTTGTGGCTAGTGAAGTATGGCATCAAAAGCCTGCAGGTTTACTTCAAAAAATGCCAATTCCAGAATGGAAGTGGGAAATAATAGCTATGGATTTTGTGGTTGGCTTCCCAAGACTTTGGGGAAATTCGATTCTATTTGGGTAGTGGTGGATAGATTTGTGACATCTCACAATTAGAAAGAACAAGAAGGAAGTTTAAAATCTGGAAATAGTTACTTTTGCAAAGAATGAGGAAATCTGGAAATTTTTAAGTAAAAAAATGATTTTTTGGTCAACTTCAAACGATCAATACTCCTAGATCAGGATGAGTTAGGTGTAGTTCCTGATATGGTTGGACAGATCTTGGAATGATCTTTCCAACGCTGCCAAGTTTACGCGATTCTGAGTTTGTATGAGTGAGTTATGCCCTTTGGAAGTTGGGTTGCTGGATTAAGGAAATGTCCAATCCGGAATTTTAAGGGGTATTTTAGTCTTTTCATTGCCCTATTATTTTAATCCGTTTTTAGGAGTTTAATATGGGTCAAATAAGATTTTAGTCAGTTTTAGAATTTGGAATCTCACTCTAGGGCTAAGGAGAAAGAAGAAGGATGAAAGGGCAATTCACCAAGATCGATCAAGAAAGTTGGTACTTTCGCCAAGGGTTTACTTCTATCAAGTATGTGAGTCTTTAATAGCATTGGGTTCGTTCACCCACGCGCCAAAAATGTTTAGTTAAAAAACAAAATTGTCCTAAAAGAGTTTGAAAGTTGATGTTCTTGACATATATTCTTGAATCTGAATGTTGTTCTTGAATTGGGATGAATTGAGGAGTTTTTGAGATCTTTGAGTCGAATTATAAAGTTGTTTTGAGTTAGGTTCTTGAGTACATATGCTGGGTATTGGAATCTAAAATGAATTTGAGAAAAATATTCGAGTTTAGGCGAATTGGGGCTGTAAAACAGATAAGGAAAGAGTCGAGCGTGATCTGGCACGCAAGTCCGCGTCATGGCCTCCAGTGACCAAAAAGTTTCTCCGCGTCGCTGTTAAGACGCGGACTCCTCTGTCTCAAAATTCAATTTCACAAGTAATTATTTAAAACACCTCTGCGTCACGGACTTGTTCCAAGACGGTGTTTTCGGGACTTTTCTCATGTTTAGCTATTTAAGATCATTCATAAACATCATGTGATCCTTTCTATCACAAATCTTAATCCTTGAATCCATAATTCAATCCAAGGATCAGTTAAGAGTCAAGTGAAGATCAGTTAATAGTAAAGTTAAGATAAGTTCTTAAAGTTTTCCAAGAGTCTTTCACAAATGTTTTAAATTTGTTTTAAGACTTAAGTTTTGAGTTCAGTAAAGATGTAAAGTTGAAGTTCTTTTCTTCAAAGAAGTATATGGGGACTATGTATTCTCAAAGAGATTTAAAAATGTTTTTACATTTAAATAAAAACGAAAACTAAGATTTCCAAAGAGCTTTTGGGCTAGTTTTCAGAAAAAAGTAGTTGCTTTCTAAATGAAGCAAGAGGGGAAATTTTGATTTCCAAGTTAGCCTTTGATAACTTTTTGAGAACTAATCTCAAATCACAGAAGAAGTATGTTTTTAAACATAAGAGCTACTATATTTTGGGAGTAGTATTGAGCACCGAATTGGGGGCGAGCATGAGTTCAGATAACTCACATCTCCATAAAACCATGTAGCCACCATGGGTAAAAAAGGGTCATACTTTTTAGATGAACCATTTTCACAATAAACTAATGGATCCACTTAGTAGTTCAGGTCCTATACCTCTGACCGGGAATAGGATGCGCTGGCAGCGTGAGGTAGATCACTGTATCATCACAATAGTTCTTATATGATGGTTGTCGGTTAGAGAAACTCCACACAAAAGTTATTGTATTTTTAAATACATTTCAGAGTTATGTTGTATCCTTGTATATACATAGAGTTGACATTATGTTTTTAAACAATTTTTTATTATAATGCATTTGTTTTAAAGCCTATGTTGTTTTAGCATTCCAACTCTCATACTCGTACATTCAATTTACTGATGCCAGTCAGCCTGCATCATCTTATGATGCGGACACATGTAACTAGGATCGGCATTCCAACGCACCGTTGATCCAGTGAGCACTTCAGAGTCAATTGGTGAGCCTATTTGCATTTCGAATGATCTATTTTCATTGCTTTCTAGTTAGTTCATTAGGATGTTGTGGGGTTCGTCCTAACATCCATCTTAGTTGTTTCAGAGGCTTCATAGACAGTCAGATGTTGGTCCTTTGACTCTTTACATTATCATTTCTTATTGTTAAGACTTGGGTTGCCACTTTTGGCTAGGTTGAATATTTAACCTTTAAGCATTTTGAGTTATTTTAGTTTTGTGTTCAGTTAAATGCTATTGATCTTTATTAATATGCATATTGCCTTCCGCTGAGTTAAGTAAGTCAGGCCAAGGGTTTGCTTGGGGCCAGCAATGGTCTTCGAGTGACATTCCCGCCCAGGGTGTAGGCTCGAGGCGTGACAAACTTGGTATCAGAGCACAGAGTTCAAGAGTCGTAGGGAGTCTATGAAGTAGTGTTTGTAGAGTCCTAGTTATCGGTGTGAAGCGCGCCATATATATAATTAGGAGGCTGAAACATTTAGGAATTCCTTCACTTCTTTCACACTCATTTCGTGCGTTATAGTTTATCTCTAAAAAGTTTCCCTCTAATTCATGCCTGCGCAAGCTTTCAGATAATCATGCCTCCACGAAGAGCAGTCAGAGGTCATCCAGCTAGGAGGAATGTTGAGGAAAAAGAGTTACCCAATGTACCTAAAGTGCAACCGCAAGGAGAAGTGACTAATGCTGAGTTCAAAGAGACTATAAGGTTTCTCAGTCAAATTGTGATCGACCAAGCTGGGCAGCAGAGTAGAGCTCGACAAGAAGAGGCTGACACTTCAAGGATTCGTGAGTTCTTAAGGATGAATCCCCCAAGTTTCACTGGTTCAAGCACTGTAGAGGATCCAGAGAACTTCATTGAGGAACTGAAAAAGTTGTTCGATGTGATGCATATTACTGATAATGTGAGAGTTGAGCTAGTTGTATATCAGATGAAAAGTGTTGCTAGGACTTGGTTTGATCAGTGAAAAGGGGGGTAGAGCTGAGGATGCACCACCTGCGTGTTAGGCTTGTTTTGAAGAGGCTTTCTTGGGGCATTTCTTTCCCCGAGAACTGAAGGAGGCTAAGGTACAAGAATTTCTTACCCTTAAATAGGAGTCGCTAAGTGTTCATGAATATGGGTTGAAGTTCACCCAATTATGTTGTTATGCTCCGGAGATGGTTGCAGACATGAGGAGTAGAATGAGCTTGTTTGTTGCTGGGTTGTCTCGTCAGTCGAGTAAGGAAGGTAGGGAAGCAATGCTTATTGGGGACATGGACATTTCGAGGTTGATGGTCTATGTGCAACAGTTAAAGAAAGAGAAACTGAGAGATTGAGACGAGTTCAAGAACAAGAGGGCTAAGATAGGGAACGAGTCCGGGCAGTAGAAGAGTAATGCCAACCGGTCATCTTTCCAACAGAAACAGAAAGGACCTGCTCCATCATCTGCTAGTGCACCTGCACCTAGGAACAAAGGTGAGTACAATAGTCAAAATTTCAAAGCTAAACCTGCTTATTCTAAGGGTAGTGTGGTGCAAGGGGGGTAATAAGCCTCCTACATGCACCAAGTGTGGTAGGAACCACTTAGGTACTTGTCGTGAGGGCTCCACTGGTTGTTTCAAGTGTGGTAAGAATGGGCATTTTATGTGAGAGTGTCCAAAGAACAAGCAAGATAATGGTAATGGGGGCAATATAGCCCAGTCTTCTTCAGTTGCTTCACCAAATAGAGCTGCACCTAGAAGGGCTGCTTCTAGTACTGGAGGAGGAACAAACCGCTTGTATGCTATCAACAGTCGCCAAGAGCAAGATGATTCGCTAGATGTTGTCACAGGTATGATCCAAGTCTTTGACTTTACTATTTATGCTTTCTAGATCCAGGAGCGAGTTTATCCTTTTGGAAAGAATGAAGTAGAAGGAAGTTTAAAATATGGAAATAGTTACTTTTGGAAAGAATAAGGAAATCAGGAAATTTTAAGGAAAAAAATGAGTTTTTGGTCAATTTCAAATGATCATAACTCCTATATCAGGATGAGTTAGTTGTAGTTCCAGATATGGTTGGAAAGCTCTTGAAATAATCTTTCCAACGCCACTAAGTTTGCGCGATTCCAAGTTTGTATGAGTAAGTTATGCCCTTTGGAAGTTGGGCTGTTGGATTAAGGAAAGTCTAATCCGGGTTTTGGAAGTGCAAATTAGGTTTTTCTTTACCTAATTATTCTAATTCGTTTTTAGGGGTTAATTGGGGTAATACAAGATTTTAGTCAGTTTAGAAAAGGCTCGGGGCGTGACTCGATTAACCAAGTCAGCCCATTTTATTCCGGTAAGAATAGACTATAATGCTGAACAATTGGCTAAGATTTATGTGAAAGAGATAGTAAGGCTGCATGGTGTGCCCTGTTCTATTATCTCAGATCGTGGTACCCTATTCACCTCTAAGTTTTGGAGAAAATTGCATGATGAATTGGGCACACAACTCACTTTTAGTACAGCCTTTCATCCACATACGTATGGACAATCTGAGAGGACTTATTCAAGTGTTGGAAGACATGTTGAGAGCATGTGTGATTGATTTTGGAGGGCATTGGGATAAATTCTTACCTTTGTGTGAGTTCTCCTATAATAATAGTTATCACTCTAGCATTGATATGGCACCATTTGAGGCATTATATGGGAGGGGATGTAGATCACCCATAGGTTGGTTTGAGGCTGGAGATGTGAAACCTTTGGGGTTGGATTTAGTGAATGATACTCAAGAAAAAGTGAGGAATATTAAAGCTAAACTTCTAACAACCCAGAGTAGACAGAAGAAGTATGCGGATCATAAGGTAAGAGACATGGAATTTTAGACTGGTGAAAACGTTCTCCTTAAGGTATCACCCATGAAAGGGGTGATGAGATTTGGTAAGAAGGGTAAGTTAAGTCCGCGGTATATTGGTCCCTTTGAGGTTCTTGAATGTGTAGGGTCGGTGGCGTATATATTGGCTCTTCCCCCTAATATATCCGGTGTTCATTCGGTATTTCATGTGTCTATGTTGAATAGATATCATGGTGACGGGGATTATATCATTAAGTGAGACTCAATCGTACTAGACAAAGACCTCCAATATGATGAGGAATCGATTGTTATTCTTGATTGTGATGTGTGTAAGTTGAGGACCAAGGAGATTAAGTCCCTGAAAGTTCAAAGGAAGCATCATCTAGTTGAGGAAGCTACTTGGGGAAACGATAAGGATATGCGAGACAAGTATCCTCAATTGTTCGCTGATTCAGGTACTACTTCGCTCTTCCCATACCCTACTTTTCCTAAGTTTTGTCACTCGAGGACGAGTAATGGGTAAATTGGTATCTACTCTAACGACCTGTTCTCATCGTTATAGAAATGCCAACGGGGGGAAATTGGGGCCAGAAAAACATTTTCGTAGTATTTCGATTTTTCCAACTTTGTCCAGATTTGGAGGAAATCAGAGTAACCAAGGTGTCGGGAAATCTGGTAGCAATCAAGTGGATCATTTATGATTTTAATTGCATGGATAGATAGATAACTCGTTAAGGAATCCGTAAGACTTTACAGAATTGAATTTGGGTAAGTAGAGGAGTGTTGTGAGTTAGGGCATTGGAATTCCTTTAATTAGCTCTTTGGTTCAGTTTGTTCCGCCTTGGCGGGAGTGTGGCCGCTACAGCGGGATATGGGGCGTTGTGGAGGGTACGATGAGACTTAAAATCGTAGGTAGAAGACGAATAGTCACTGGTTCAAAAATGTCGCATTGGCGGGCACTTGGGTCACTCTAGCGCCGCCGCTACAGAAGGGTGAGGGCCGCTGTGATGGGCCAGACATGACTTAATATCGTTAATAAACCCTTAAACGACCTTATTTGGCACTTTTTGACTCTTAAAGCTAAGGAATGACCCCCAGACGATTTCTACTCGTTTTTCACCATTCTTGAGGGTAAAGGTAAGCTTTTCACTCCCCGAATCCGTTATTCGATTCGTAGAATGTAATAAAATGGTTCAATATTGATGGGGGAGGGTTTTGATGTATATTCTATGGTGAAAACAACCCTAAATTGGTTAATTGGGATCATGGGATTGATCTATGTTCATAGAATTGTTATAGTTTTGGGAAATTAGCGATTGTTTGTTGATTACCGTGTTATTATGATTGTTTGTAGACCAAGAACAAGCGGAACGAATCCGGAAATGGAAGGATCAAGTTTCTTAGGGTTTCGAGCTTATTTCGAGGTAGGTGATGGTTGTGATTCTATGTTTGTGTGAAGTATGCTTGTTCTTGCTTCATTATGATGCTTGTATATGTATGAATGTTGCAATGATGATCACCCTTGTTGTAAATGAGATAGATTAATTATCATTGTCATGAAATCATGACTTAAATTATATGATCTTGATGATGTACTTGTGATTGTGATTGTGGTGTGTGAATGAGATCGGTTGCCACGTTCTGGCATAATTATTGGATCAGATTGCCATGTTCCGGCATAATTATGGGATTGGTTGCCACGTTCCGGCATAAATATGAGATCAAATTGCCACGTTTCGGCAAGCTAATTGTTTGGGTTTGGGTTCCGTTAGAGGACCATTGAATTGGGTTCCATGAGAGGACCAATAAGGTGATGTAATATGTGAAATGCGTTGTTAATTCTTCAAGTTGATAATGTTGTAAATGTTGATATATATGTTTGTGATTATAATGTTGTTTGACTTGTTTATGTTGCACTAGTAGGATAGCCATGTGATCCTACTCTTACACTGTGGTTGTGTACTGCTTCTGCATTTGCTCTTATTTTTGTTGAGTATAGGGCATCTTCACGCGACTATTGACAGACCTCGCTTAGAAGATCAGTGATCGTCACTTCGAATTCAAGGGTGAGCCAATTCGTCCGGGCTGCCATGGAATTCTGTTTCGTCTATGTCCATCATTTCCGGACTTAGACAATTGTTTTAGTTAGTTGATTAGTTCATTAGTATCTTCTTGTTTAGACTTGGATCATTGGTAGATGTTTTTGTACATTGACTTTTAGGTTCTAGGTTTATCTTCCGCATTGTTAATATTAGATCTTTTGTTGAAATTATGAGAACTTTCATTTAGTATTTATTTTTGTTTTCCTATGTTAAATTCCTTAGTTTTTGGATTAGTTGCTTGGTTTGGGTTGTAGTAGTGGTTCTCCAATCGGAGTGTTAGTGTGGGTGCCAATCACAACGGTGTGGGTCGTGACAACCACATTTCATGAGGATAGAAGTCACTGATCGTAAATGACCATACCTTTACACTCAGCCCTGTTACAAGCCTTGAAAAGACCTTTTTGATCTTGAGTGAGCTGAAACAATTGTTGGTTGGAAAATAAGGGCAAACCTATGAGTAAAATTATGCATTGTGTTCATATTTTTTAGTGTGAGTGTCAATAATGATTCCAGAACTATAAATTGTTGAATCATTGTGTGTGAATATGGGATCACTTTTTGTGTGAGGGCATTTGAGTACCTTTGTTGAGCTTGAACTTGCATTTGAAGCAAGTAAAGTGAGCTTGAAAATCTTTGGTAATGGTGAGTCACAACTTGAATCTTTGAGTGCACAATTGATCCTTGCATGAATAAGTTGAGTCTTGTTGTGTGCGTTCATGGTTGAGTCTTGTGTAGCACTGTTAGATTATGAGTTAAAGCATTTCGTGTTCGGGGAATATTTAAAATGTTGATGATTGAGTCTTCCTCTATATTTCTCAACAAAGTCTTTTTCTATTGACATTCTCTTTTGTTGGTCTTCTTTATTTTTTAACTACTCATTTTTCTTTAGTTTGAATTTTACTATTCATTAGAATTTGAATGTTAAACGTTTTCCTTGTCAAATTTTCTCTGTTAAATAGTTTATCATATTTGATATTAAGAAAATCTAGAAATAAAAATTATATATTTTTTAATCTTTGGATGAATACAATATCAAATTATTGATTTCTTGATAGTCAAACATTGTTCATTCTTTTAGTCACAAAATTTGATATTTTCTTCAAATTAATTAAGAAAATACTGATACGTCATTTTAAAGACTATTTTAATAATCAAGATACAAATTTACTGGTCATATTATGTAACATAATATTAAAAATATGTTTACCCAATAGTCCTTTATAGTATTTCTGGGAACAAATTATTAACTATTCAAACAAATATTATTTTAATTAGTTCAAAATTTTCTTTCAAAAATATGTCAAAACAAGCTTAGCATTTATTATTGTTAGTAAGAAGTTAGCTAGTAGAAACTCTTCATTTTAACAAAATTACAATAATATCCTTATGGGCCCATAACAAAAGTTAATACATGTATGGATTCTTCTAAATTTTCATTTTGAACATTAATTATACAATTATTATTTTACTGTGAAATGATGTTAAAATTACTAAAATGTCATTGGTCGTCCTTCTCATGGCTCTTCTATATATAGAAACTCTTCATTTTAACAAAATTACAATAATATCCTTATGGGCCCATAACAAAAGTTAAGACATGTATGGATTCTTCTAGATTTTTATTTTGAACAATTAATTATACAATTATTATTTTACCGTGAAATGATGTTAAAATTACTAAAATGTCATTGGTCGTCCTTCTCATGGCTCTTCTATATATATAAAATTTTCTACCTCAATTATTTTATGGTCGTTTTACAAGAGATCTTCATTTGTGAAAAATTGAAGATCTCTTATTGAACAATGATAATTTACTACTCTATATAATTTAATTTAAAATTAACTCAAATGGGGTTTCTTAAAGAGAGAACTATTTGAGAAAATGGAATAACAACTTACTACAAGGACTAGATTCCTGAATTGAAGAACAATAGAAAATAATTATACTAAAAAAAAAATCCATTTTTCTATGATGTAAATGGTTAATCATAGAACACTATAAAACTATAATTCTTGACTTCCCACACTAAAAACCTAAAATAGAAACATGACTAGAAGACCTCATATGTCGACATATAGATTTGATGGAGAGAGGAGACAACTCAATTTCTCTAGTCATTTTTCTCCTATATTAGGTGGAAGTAGTAACTCCTTGGAGTTGGTCAAAACCCATGAAAATATCTTCATTCATGTCCACATTTTCTTTACCATCACATTTGTTCTGCACGACCGCAACAACCATTTTGTTTTTGCTCCCGATTTCAAGTTGAGGCTTAGTTGCGATAATTGGAGAAGCAACAACTCTTGAATGCTTAACACGCTTGGACGAGGATGTTGATGCATTCAATATTGATGCTTTGGGCAAAATATTTATGCCTTTTGGAAGCTTAAATTTGGAATTACTGTTGCAACTAGCAAGATATCTACGGTTCATGGGGGGATCATGATTATGTTCACCCGAACAGGATACCAAGAAAATGTTTTCATCCTTTGGGCTTTTCTCAATTTGTTTCTTTGCTTCACAGTGTTTTGATGTACTACACTTATAGTAATTCCTGTTATGGAATATACACAAAATAATAATCAGGTTTAGTGAAATATTATGTGTATACACCATTAATAATTTTTACTACTTTTTGTTATGAAAATTGAGAACGGAAGGTAACATAACTTTTTATGACATGAAAAAAATGGTGAAGAGAGCAAACCTCGGAAATTGGGAACCTTTGATTTGCTTTTGACCATACTTGCGCCATGTCCATATGTCATTTTTGAGTTCCTCTTGCAACAATTCATATGTAAGCCTTATCGACTGATTGTTCCTGATTTCAAATCAGAAGTACTAAAGTCAAAATTTAGAACATACACACATAAAATGTAATGAAATGAGTGGTTACCTTGTTCTAGTTTGGGTCAAAGGAGTCTTTATGGAAAAATTGAAATTAGGATAAATGTTAGCCCTTATATCGAGTTGTTGTAGATTAATCCATTCTTGTGGTGTTGTAGTTGTTGGTGCCACACACGCTACCGTTGTTTGTGAATGAGGAATAATGATTTGTTTGATAAATTGAACTGGTTGAATGGAATGAAAGTACAATTGTTGGTTAATATTTTGGTTCATGATAATAACCTGATCATATGAATTTTCCCGACGAGCAATTGGAAAATCTAAAGAAAAAATTTCAGATAAACCATTAAAACTAGTCATGTCAGGAGCTAAATATTTGTCAGAAGAATTCCAAACATCATTTGGAGATACCTTCAAACCTAAATTAGGAGTTACAACATTGTTAGGTCTACTAATATTACAACTTCTTACTATACCACCTATATCCCGATCATCATCCCCTATTTTAGATCTATATATAATGATATCTAGATAAATGAAAAAAAATAAAAATGAGCTTATAAGAGAAACTGATGATGTTTTCTTCAAAAGTAGAGATGGAAAAAAGGATCCAAAGAGGGGGATGACTTATGGAGGAAGTCGATTAGCAAAAAGAACGTTTTAGTGCGTAAGAAATTATAAATCAAAGGCTGGGATGAAGAAAAGTGAACCAACTTCACAAATTATATAGAGAAACTTAAAAAGGTCTCTACCTACCAGGCATGTCCACATTTACTTTGCAGTTAATGCACAATAAATATATTTTTCTATTTTAGAGTGAATGAGATTAGCAATAAAGGAGAAGTCAAAGATAATTTTATGTACCTTTTTGTTTGAGATCATACATATCATATCAGACACACGAAACTAAACAAAGTCTATGTCATGACCCAAAATCGGACAGTGATGACGCTTACCATAACCCCTCAGTAGGCAAACCAAAAAACCAAATTTTACGAAAGATAAGAATATAACGATAAATAACAAGCGGAAACAAGAATAAAGATACAAAATAGGGACATAGAATAGAAAAATAAATATGATACACAATATACAAAAAATGCCTTAAAACGACCAAGAACGACAAAGAAACATATAAATCAAATCTCCGGACCTGGTGTCACCGGTACAAGAAGAACTAAGTATAGAAATGTTATATCTAAAAGAGAACTAACTAATCAAAATGCAAAGTATAAGCCAGTAAAAAATGGAGAAAGCAACAAGTTTCTAGACGCTAGGAGCTCACCATGATCCGAGTCTGTGACAATCACGAGAGATTCAAAGCTAAGTGAGAGTGGCATGTACCGGGAGTTCCGCCAGAAAAAGATGCAGAATTGTAGTATGAGTACTAAATTATGGGGTACTTGATTAATCTACTATTTGAACTCATTTGGGGCTTTATTTTAATAGATTTAGTGTCCTCAAATGCGTATTTTGTACCAATAACTGATGTAAATCCTTAATTTTCAGGTATTTGGTTTGAGGAACAAAGCATGGACACTAATGAGCAAAAAGGAGCAAGGCAGCTAAAAGAACAAAGAAAAGAAGGCCTGAAGATCCGCCTAACCCATTGGGCGAGTCACTGACTAGCCATGATCTCGCCAAAAGTTCCAGTGCGCCAAGCCCTGAAGGAGAAAATCAAGTCGGTGATAGAAAGGAGCAGTCGGCATGTCACTGAACGGTTCCGCGATGCAGTGTTAGATCGCCCAAAGTTACAGAACTCAAAGATATTGAAGGTCAAAGCAAAAAGGCGATGGAATTGACCAATGGGCGGATCGCCGAGTGGATTGGCAATCCAAACTTACTACACCAAATGGTCATTCGCAGCATATTTTTAATGACCATAAATACATTTTTGAATGTTTATTTTAGTATCGATGTTTGAAGAAGTTTTCATTATTGAATCAATTTTTCATTTTTTTTTAGAGTTTTGAACTGAGAGTATTGAGACAATATTTTTCTTGCTTTGAAGATTTCTATTTTTGAGAAATTGGAAGTGAGTCTTGAAGATTCTTCAACTTAGATCTCTGTAAAGACAATATTAATCTTACCCAGTTGATGGAAACACAATTTGGTACCGATTTCTACCTTTTTATGATGTCTAGCTAAAACCCCAATTCTTGGGGTGTGATTATGGGTTAATTTAACAGCTGGATATTGTTAATTGTTAGTGTAAATGATGTTTAGAAGTGATTTCATTCAGTAATTGTGGTTGAAATTAATGGGTTGTAGTTGCAAATGCAATTCTAACTTCGTGTTTTTGGCTTGCTCGAGAGAGATGTTTTAAAACCAAGGTTATTGAAATGATGATCTGTGTGTATTGGGTTGTTATGGGTTCAGCTCGAGAGAGTGAATCATAAACCTCTTCCACACATTCAGCTCAAGAGAGTGAATGAACTAAAGCATAGGTTGTTCTTAATTGATTACTTGTTGGTGTTTGAGAGAAACCAACTTGATTCAGGATAGATTGTTCCAGATAAAGTTTATCCCTATTAAATCCTAGCTTATTCACTAATTTACAACTATTTACTATCAATTGCAATTACCCAGTTGTCTAAATTAGTCCATAACATCACATCCAAGAACCCGTCTCGATATTGTTATTTTCATGCTATTTGTTATTGTTGATAATTACAATCAAACCCCTCTAATATTTGACAATTGTGTCACCCTTAATTTGAGATATGTTTTTATTCGTAAATTTCTACTCCTATAGTTGACTTGAGCATATTCGCACTTGTCTATTGATTCTCAAACACAAACCACTCCCTGTGGTATTCGACCCACCTCACTTAGTTGGGTTATACTACTGACTAACGATTGTTGACACTTAGTATTGGATGAAGTGTCCTGATACGTGAAATCAGTACTAAATAGACATCATGAGTCGACGGAGCTCAGAAAGATCAAATATACAAAGAAAAACACGATATTTCTAAAATTACAATGGATACATTCTAAGAAATGAAAGCCAATAATCGAGGGAATAGGAAATAACAACACAAGAAAGTGAATAGGGAAACACTCAAGTATAAAACAGTCACAACAGACACAACATGTCATCCCCCGAGCCTACACCCTAGACGTGGCCAACACTCAAGAACTATTGCTGGCCCCAACCGAACCCTTGGCCTGACTCAACTCTCAGCGGAAGACGTACTCAACAATAAAAGAACTCTAAAAGTAAATTTTACTCAACTGTCTCAAAAGATAAACTCATAATATTTTAGAAAAAAGCATTCACTAGCCAAAGTGGCAATTCAAGTCTCAAACATCAATAACTTAGATAAAAAAGAATCATGAGCTGCCATTACCTTGCCTATTCTTAGGGCACTCACTCATGAAGTGACCATTCTGACCATACTTGAAACAACCTGTGGAGCCATCCCGACACGTTCCTGAGTAGTTCCTACCATACTTGCACATGCAGGAGTCCCATTACCTCCTTGTGCCACATTACCTTGAGACTGAGCAGGTGTCTAGCTCTGAAGTTCTGCGAATTCTGATTCTTGAACTCACATATGTTCCTTGGTGCTGGTGCACTAGCAGATGATGGAGTAGGTTCATTTGGCTTGTGTTGAAAAGAAGAACGGTTTGCATTACTCTTTTGCTGCCCGGACTCATTTCTTGTTGTCTTAGCCTTCTTGTTTCAGAACTCTTCTCTATCCCTCAACTTATATTCCTTAACCTGTTGCACATGGATCATCAACCTTGCTATGTGTATGTCCCCTATCAACATAATTGTCTTTCCTTCCTTACTTGACAGACTAGACAACCCAAATACAAATAAGCTCATCCTACTCCTCATATCAACAACCATATTCGGATGATAATGGAACAGTTTGGTGCACTTGAGGTTGTACCCATGCACACTCATAGATTCCTACTTAAGAGTGAGGAATTCCCCTGCCTTGGCTCTCTCAGTTTGAGGGGAAAGAAACGCCCCAAAAAGTCTTCCTCGAACAAAGCCCATCTTACAATTGGTGCATTCTCAGCTCTACTCTTCTTCCATTGGTCGTACCATACTTTAGCAACACCCTTCAGTTGGTATGCAGCTAGTTCCACTCGTTCAGCATCAGCAACATAACCACAAAAACTTTCTGCAACTCTTCCACAAAGTTTTCCGGATCCTCAGTGACACTTGAACTACTGAAGTCTGGAGGATTCATCTTTAAGAGCTCACAGATCCTAGATGTAACAACCACATCCTGTCGATCCCTTCTCTACTAACCAGCTTGGTTGGCCACCACTTGACATAACATTTGGAAAGCATCTCGGAACTCAGCATTAGTGACCTCTCATTGGGGTTACACTTCTAGTGTATTGGGTACCCCTTGATCCTAAGGATCAACATTCTTCTTAGCAGGACAACCTCGGACAACATTCTTCTCAATCTCATCTCATTTTAATATAGAAGCAATATCAATAGTGCAATATAAAAAAAACCTTTTAAAACAATAGATAGCAACTCAATGTATTGGAAAATACAATATAACTCAGTTTGTATGTAAAAATACAAAGTAAACTATGTTTGGGAGATTCACTAATCGACAACCATCACTATGAGGTATGTGATGATACTGCTGCGAGAATTGTCCTACACTTTGTCGGGGTATAGGACTGCTCACTAAGTGGATCCATAAGCTATGCTTAAAAAGCAATAAGGAATCATCTAAAAAGTATGACCCTTTCTACCCACGTTGGCTACATAATTTATGGGGGTTGTGAGTTGTTTGAACTCTCCCCCATATCGGTGCTCAATACTACTCCCAAAATATAAGTTAGCTCATATGTTTTTAAAAAAAAGAATTTCCTCATCCTCAAGTTTGAGAATATTACTCAAAAGATTTCTCTTAAAACAGATAGTACTTAAAATTGCTCATAACTCTTTTGGAAATCAGTGTTTCCTCTCATATTAAATTTTAAAACATTTACTCTTGGGAATACTTGGTTCCCATATATTCATTTTGAAAAATGAACTCAACTTTACTCATCCTTAAACTCAAGTACTCTCGTCTTAAAACAAGTTTTAAAAGTTTGTAAAAGGACTTCTCAAAATAACTCAAAAGACTCTCTCTCAAACTTGACTCTTAACTCTATCTTGAATTTGAACTATGAATTGAATTGTTATGATTTATTTTATGAAGGATCTCATAATGATTAAGTGGGGTCTAGATAGTTGATAAATAATAAACAAGCGAAAATGATATTTGGGGAGCAAAGGTGCAACGCAGAGATGGATTAAACTATTTTGTGGCGAAATAATTTTTGAGACAATGGAGTCCGCGCACTCTCCGCAACGCAGAGAGAGGGGTAATTCTTTAGGGGAGCAAGTCTGCGACACGGACTTGGGGTTCTATATCTGGCCGATCTTTTCTTCCTCTCTCAAACTCTATTCAACTCATACCCACTGAAATTCTAAGGTAAAAACTCTCAAATTCTTATAACCCAGAACAATCTCAGCAAAACCCACACAAGAAACTATCAATTTACTTACTTCAATTGCAACTCTCACCCCAATGACTCAACAAGAACTTCATTACCAAAGAACGAAACTAAAACTTCAAGATACTCATCAAGAATTCATCAAGAACTCAAATAAACTCAATCTTAGGGATGAAATTAGAATATGCAAATCATGATTGGCATGTGGGTGAACGAACCCAACACTAGAAAACTTACACACCTCGATTCGCAAGCAATCTTGATTGTTCTTCCTTTTCTCCTCTTTTCTCTTTTTGAACTCTCTTCTACAACCCTAAGCGTAATTTAGGATTTGTTAAACTGACCCAAATAAGATTTGACCCCAAAATATTTATTAAAAATGTTTTAAGCGATGGGGTAAGGAAAAGACCAAAATACCCCTCATAATTTCGGGTAGCTTTTCTTAACTGGACAGACAGACTTCAAACGGGCATATCTCTCTCATCCGAACTTGAAACTTAGCAAACTTAGTGGCGTTGGGAAGTTGATTCCAAGACCTTTCATTTGAACTCGTATGGGCCACCTAACTCATCTTGTACTTAAAGTGATGGCCATTTGAAGTTGACCCAAAACTTACAACTTAAGCATAACTTGCCAAATTTCTCAAATTGGCTCTTTCCAAATTGGTTCTTGCTAAAATTAGTTCTTTTTATGACGGGATGTTACACAACAAACCAAACACCGGGATGATTCAATGAAAGAGATGAATGTAGGGAAGTAGAAGCTCAGAAGATACCTCGAGTTGCCCAGAGTGATACCTCAGACTCATCAACAAGTGTGATGCGGTGAAATATAACCATGTCAAAGTTAAGGGCCCTCAAAATAACATATCAGATTTATCAACAACATACCATGTAGAAGAATGTAGCCTGGATTAGAGTCAATGGACTTCCCAAAATGATACCTCAGAGTTATTAGCGTAGAAATAACCCAAAATGCATACAAACTCATAAACCAAGTATTTTACAATTTCAAGTCATAAAACCCTGAAAACATTGTATTTTTCATATAAACCCATTTTACTTATTTTAAACTAGGATCCACACATTTAGGCTTAACAAGCAGGAAACATTTAATGAAAAACCCTTTCCCAATCTTTGATATAAACTTACCAAGGTTTGTTTCAAGAATAGCAAGTCAAATGCTAGAACCAAAAGTATGAAATCATGCCAAAACATACACAACCCAAACAACATCAACTCATCAATCAAACATTCAGGTAACACCCAGCATAGTATAAACATACTAACATGGAAATGCAGTCAGTCCAAGATCATGGCCTCAGGCCCAACAATCAATAACTTTAAAGAATTTAAAGGCTTAAAACATAAAATAAGCACACAGTCATTCCAATGCAGAGCACCATGCGACAACCTAAGTTTCATGTGATATAAAAGTCATTTCTAAAATACTAAATGACACCAAGATCAAGGATAAACCTAGACTAAGGTTTTCCAGCTAAAATCTAAGATAATCAATCCAAAATAACCATATATAGCTTAAGGAAATCATGCAATCCTACAACTTGTCCTAAAATTCTACCTAACAATTAAATCTACACAACACATAAATATACTAACCAAGCCAAGTACAAAAGAAGTGAAATTGTAACCTACCTTGACGTTGAGGCACCTAAACATCTACTCCGAAGATTTTCCCTTTTGAAGGGTCTTTGAAAGATGCCACGCTATCAAAAACATGTTGGAAATGCTAATGAGTGGTAGATTTACACTCATTTGTCGCCTAGTTAGCTCAATAATTTGTGTACTTAATGCCTAATTTTATCCTATTCTAATGATATTTTGATGATTTGCACCTATGAAGGGTAAGGAAAAAGGCAAGGATGAATGTGCAAAAGAAAGGACAAAACATGAAAAGAAGTGTAAACTCCATATTGGTGATCGCCTAACATGAAGGGTGAATCCCCCAGTGGTTATAAACTCGCCTAAAAGAGGAACTAATTGAGGCAAGTCGGTGGGCTAAAAGATGAACGATGACTCACCGAGTGCAAAAGGCGAACAAGGTGACCATTGCCGAAGGTGACACTACTTGGAGAAAAATTGAAAGCCAGAAAAGCGAACAAAAGGTGGTACTCGATGATGCGTCGAATGTGAAAGGAAGACTCAAACGAGCTCACCGAATGAGGTTCAAATACTTGAAGCCTAAATCAAGAAAAAGGTGAGCTAAAGAGTAGTTCACAATTCGTCTAATGTGATCGGTGTGCCCGACTAACGTCGCCCAATGGGTCACACATTGAGTTTTGGGCCAAATTTTGGAAAACAATAAATAACCCAAAGGAGAGAGAAATAAGGGAGCTAAAAAAATAGTGAGAGAGTTTTGAATCTTTTAGAGAGAGAAACAATTTTACTTTGTGACGAACACTTTTAGTTTTTGGGGTTTTCAACTTTTACTTTTGAAATTGACAATTTGAAGTTGAAATTCAAAGTGGGTATTGCTTGTAATTGCTAATTTCATATCCATCGTTGCTTTCAAGCAAGGTATAATTTCTTTACACTTTGTGATGGGTGGTTAAAACTACAAGATCTAGGGGTGCAATTATGGGGTTGGATGTTGATTTAATGTAGTGAGTATTCTGTTATCACTACTAAAAAATTGCTAAAAACAACGGATAGAAAAGTGACGGACGGCGTCGCTCCAAAAGGCGACGCTATTTGCCACACTGTCCGTCACTTTTTAATAAAAATAATTATATTTTAAATTATTTTACAAAAAGCGACGGACGACATCTCTTAGTCCGTCGCTTTTTTTTGCGAATTTTTGCGCCAAGTATATATAAAATTAATAATTATTTATTTAATATAAATATAGACATTGTCCGTCGCTTTTAATTAAAAATAATTATATATAAATTTAACAATAGCCACTCCGTCCATCGCATTTGAATTATTTTTTTATGAAAGCGACGGACAACATCTTTATGTCCGTCGCTTCTTGGTCAAATATTTTAAATAAGCGACGGACAACGTCTCTATGTCCGTCGCTTTTTGGTCAAATTTTTTGGTCAACTATTTAATGAAAAGCGACTGACTTAGAGACGTTGTCCGTCGCTTTTCAATAAATATCTGATACTTACAAACGCGATTTCCCCCATTTCTCATTCTCTCCTCTCCTTCTCTCCACTCCGCCACCGCCGTCCCTCCGTCTATTGCTACCGCCGATTGGAGTCATGAGGAGCTGCCGGTGCGAGCCTCACCTACCTGAGCCACCGTCTCCTTCCCCTCTCTCCTCATTCTCTCCTTTTCCTTTAAGGCTAGGGTTTTATTTATTTAAAAAAATCAATTTGAGCTCTATTTGATTTTGTTAGTTATTTAATTGTAATTAGTTTATAGATTTTGTGTTTATTGATTGTTAGTTTGAATTAGGGATTATTAGTTAGTGAGTAAATTGAAAATTTTAATGTTAGGGTTAGTTTGAATTAGGGTATCTTAGGATTTATTTGAATTTGGGTATTTCTTGAGTTCATTAGTTTTATTTTGGGATTGTAAGATTAGTTTGAATTAGGGTATTTAAGGAGTTGTCTGAATTTGGGTATTATTTGAGTTAGTTTGATTTTCGGATTTTAGAACTAACTACAATTTGAATTATTATTGAGATTTTAGGACTAATAGTTTGAATTTGGGATTAGGAATAGCTAGCTAGTTTGAATTTAGGATTTTAGCACTAGTTAGATTTTGAGATTTTAGGACTAGTTTGAATTTGTGATTTTAAGACTAGTTTGAATTTAGAATTTAGGACTACTTTGAATTATATTTGAGATTTCAGGACTACTAATAGTCTGAATTTGGGATTTTAGCACTACTTTGAATTTGTGATTTTAAGAATAATTTGAATTTGGAATTTGGACTTGTTTGAATTATATTTGAGATTTTATGACTAATAGTTTGAATCTGAGATTTTAGGACTAGCTAGGTTTAAATTTTGTATTTTAGGGATTTGAATTACAACTTAATTAGATTTTATAATTAATTATAACTTGAACTTAATTAGGAATATGAACTTGAAATCTTGTTGACCGTATAAATTAAATTTGGGATTTTAGCACTAGCTAGCTAGTTTTGAATTACAACTTAATTAGAACTTATAATTAATTATACCTTGAATTTACTATAAATTGAACTTAATTAGGAATATGAACTTGAAATGTTGTTGACCTTAATTAATTAGAACTTAATCTTTATTCTTATTAGAACTTGGATTTTATTTGAACTTAATTAGAATTTCGTAGTACTTGAAAATCTTATGACCTTAATGAATTTGAACTTAAATTAATTAGAACTTTATTGAACATAATTAATTTATAATAACTTGAAAACTTAATTAGGAATTAATATAAACTTAATTTTGAACTTAACTAGAACTTGAACTTAATATATTTGAACTTAATTAATTAGTATTCATTAATTAAGTAAGCTTTAACTTTGTAGATCTTGAAATGTAGTATTTATATTAACAATATATAAATTAGTTTAATGTAGTAAAATTATTATTTATTTTATTCATATAATTGAATATCTATATATTTGTAAATGGATCATCGTTTGTGGATGTATAATATGCATTATGAAACTGGTGTTGGTTTGAAACCAGAGTTTATTGACGGTGTTAGAGATTTTATTGAACATACAATGACACTTGACACTTTCAAGAATAATGGATTGGTTAGGTGTCTTTGTAGTGACTGTAAGTGCTTAAATTTTTTTACCCCAGATACAGTCATGGTTCATTTGTACCGCAATGAATTTAAGCCTAGATATTTTGTATGGGTTTGATCATGGAGAAAGAGATGGATTGAATGGTATTTTTATAATTCGATGTCTGTGGATGAATATAATATGCTTGCACCACATGGCCAAATTAGGGTTGAACATGATGATAAGGTTGAACATGATAGGGTTCATGAAATGATCAATGATTCTTTCGGAGTTCAAGAAGGGATGGAACCCGAACAATATTTTGATGAAGCTCCTGATGAAGAAGCAAGGCACTTCTATGATCAATAAGAAGAGTCTAGTCGTCCATTATGTGAAGAAAGTTCGAATTTTGCCTTGTGAGTTGCGGTTAGATTAATGAATATTAAATTAGATTGGAATGTTCCTAATGCTACTATGGATTCAATGGTTGATCTTTTGGGTGAACTAGTTAATCCAAAGTTTAACATACCTAAGAACTTATATCAGGCAAAGCGTTTGGATTATTGAAGTGAGGTATTCAGGTTGGCCTAAGAAGAAGATTGTATTGTTTCGATGTGAGTGGTTTGACCCATCACATAGAGGCACAAAGGTGGACCATCAACATATTATAATTAGAGTTAAGCACACCAGAAAATACATAAATTATTATCCTTTTATTATTGCACAAAATGCTAAACAAGTGTATTACGCTCCATATCCATTGCGTAGAGACAAAGTTGATTGGTGGGTTGTTATAAAAAATAAGCTTGTGGGAAGAATTGAAATTGACAATGTCTTAGATGTGGCGTATCAAAATGATGTTGCAATTGTTCATCAACAAGTTGATATTGAATTGGAAACCACACTACAACATCATCAACACATATTAGAAGAAGTATCTGATGATGAGATAATGAATGTTGAGGAAGAAATATCTGAGAATGAGGAAAATGAATCATTTGATGACGAATAATGGGACGATAATGAAAATAAAACAACTGAGGAAGAAGAATGGGAGAATGATGGAATTGAAACAAGCGAGGAGGAATAATGTAGAATGAAAGCTAGTGTATGTAAGTTAATTTATTTTGCTAATTTTATTTAATTTATGATTTTTACATATTATACATGTAAATTTGCATANAACAAGCGAGGAGGAATAATGTAGAATGAAAGCTAGTATATGTAAGTTAATTTATTTTGCTAATTTTATTTAATTTATGATTTTTACATATTATACATGTAAATTTGCATACAGATGTCATCAGGCGGTGACGATGATAGACATCGTGAGCCTCTTAGAGTTAGCCAGACTAATAGAGCTAAAAAGAAGAAGTCTAAGACACTCATAGATCCTGAGGATATTCCAAGATCTGTTTCTTCTGTGCCAAAGCACATCAGTCATGATACTCATTTATTTTCTGTTCCGTTTGGTACGGCGGATCCTCAGCAATATTATCCTAATTATCGTCGACCAGTCGGTGCATTCTCTTCTTCACAGGCATTGCTTCTATGGCACTACGAGGACCTACCTTTACAGGCTATTCGTCGACCACGACCCTTATCGGCAGGTAGGATATTGAATGGTACTCCTTCTCCCACATGTACATCTCCGCAGTTATCTGATATGAGGCTTGGAGATTCTAGTAGCGAGCAGTCAGATACTGTGGTCGGTACGCCTCCATTGACTCAGCGTTTTGTGCATTCTTGTGTATCACCTTCATCTATAGTTGCACCTAGTGCTACACCAGATGATGAGATGTCTGCTCTAGCTCCTGGCCAGAAGGACAGACTTGGTAGAGTCATGATTGAGCCAGATGGATCATTGTAAGTTTGTTTTGTTATCTATTTGTTAGTTTATTTTACTTATTTCTTATACTTTAATATATTATTCATGAACGAACATATTTATTATGTGTTTTGTAGGTGGTATCCGGCAAAGGATGTTGCCCGGGCTTTAACAGACAATGTTAGAAGACTTTATACACATGCTTATCACTCTTGGAGCGAGATTCCAAACAGTATACGTCAGGCGATGTTTAATGGATTTAAGGTATATATTTTTAAGTAATTTTAGTGTACTTTAATTTTTTTTACTATCGATCTAATTAACGCTATTCAAATATTTTTCAGACTATGTGTACTTGGGAGTTGAGGTACAATTTGGTCATTGGGACCACATTTGAGAGGAGGGCATCCGCGAGACTGTCTAGTTGGCTAAAAAGAGTGTGGGATACTAATTAGCATCTGGGTTGGATGTTGCCTCATGTTTTTGATGAATTGCGTTAGTATTGGAACACAGACAAGTTTAAGACAATGTCCGAACAAGCCAAAAAGGCTAGAGGCAGTCTTAAGGGTGGCTCGTTGCACACTAGAGGTGCAAAGACCGTTGGAAGAATTACAAGAGAGATGGTAAGTTAATTCAAACTTTTAGGAAAATAATTAGTTGATTCATATATATTGTTATAAATTTCAGTTTTTATTTATAGGAAAAAAATTGGGGCGCACTCTTATTGAACCGGAGGTTTTCAAGAAGACTCATGTGAAGAAGAAAGAAAATGAGTCGGATCCGGATGTGTGGATGGAGGAAAGGGCAAAACAAACTTTTGTATGTAATTTAATATGAATAATATTTATTAATAGTGTATTTATGATATGTATATATTGATGTCAATTTTTATATTTAATATGCAGAATGAGTTTCATCAGTACGTCGTTGAGAATCTAGATAGTTCGGTCCAAATGACACCTGAACTGTCCGCCCAAATTTAGAAAAAAAAAAAGTGGTAGGGGGACACACAAGGGTAGATGCTATTGTCTAGGCTTTCGAAATGATGTAACACGACTCCAGTCAGGCTTATAAGGTATTGGATCATCACGTCAAACCGAGGCACTTGACGGTGTTCAGATTGTTGCTATGTCAGCTCAAATACCACAACTTACATCGGCACTAGCAAAGTCGGAGCAGAGAAGAGAAGCTGAACAACAAAGCATGAGTGCGACCGTTCAGTAAATCAAAGAACAGGTGTTGAACCTCGCTCGTCAACCTACTACATCTTCAGCTACCGAGGACACTGACGACAGTGAGGAAGAGGAGGAGGATTTTGTGGTTCGCACTCCCTAGCTTAGGTCTCTTTTATGAACTTTTTGAAACACATTTTGAATAACTTTATAAGTTTTTGTATTGTGATTTAGATATTTTTGAAAATTGCTTTAAGTTTGATGTTTTATATGTTGTGTGTGATGTTTAGATTATATTGTTTGATTGGGCTAGTTGAATTTGAATTGAATTGAATTAATTTATAATTGCAGGTTGGCAGCGGAAATTGCCAGTTTCTGCTATCAAAAAATTACAGAAAAAAGTAACGGACAGGGTGGTTTTGTCCGTCACTTTTGTGCATTATTTTTTCAAATAAACCCAGAAAAGCGACGGACAGGGTCCTTTAGTCCGTCGCTTTTCTAGGTATTTTGAAAAATTAATTTCCAGAAAAGCGACAGACAATGTCATTTAGTCTATCACTTTTTTGAGATTTTCAAAATATAAATTTCAAGAAAAGCGATGGACTGCGTCACATTTTAGAAATAAAAAATAAATCAAAATAAAAAAAAGAAGCGACGGAGTTTGTTAAAAAAATATTATGAAAAAAATTATCAAAAAGCGGCGGACTAGCGTCGAGCCAAAAAGCGACGAAAGCGACTGGCTTTTCCATCGATTTTGACCAAAAAAGCGATGCAGTCTGTCGCTTTTGGCCGTCATTTTTTGTAGTTTTTTAGTAGTGTATACTCGATTTTGTTGTTGTTCATACATGTATTTGGGCTAATTAGCATGATGTTAACTTATGGATTAAGATTGCAAACTTAATTCCTACTTCCAATCTCCGATTGATGCTCAAAAGAGATTGATCAGATTGGGTAATTAGTTTGATACTTGAAATTTAGATTTGATGTCTGTAATTTATTTGAAAATATAGATTATGGGTCGGATCTATTTGCCTTATTTCTGCATCAAAAGAGAGAATAGTGTAAAGTATTAGGTTTTTTTAGTTTTGCACATAGATGAGACAGAAATGAGATTCTATGAATTGATGCTATGAGATCAAAGAAGATTAGTGTCATTAAAGATGACCCAGCCTATCCGTGGATAGTCATCACTATAGAGCAACACAATTACCTCTTTGTGATACTAATTTTCAATCCCCACACCCCTAGATTACTTATTACTTATTACTTATTTGAATTTATGAAATTTTAGTTTAATTGTGACTATTGATAACCAAACTCTTTTAGTAAATTTGGTGGAATCATCCACCCTCTTGTTCACATTACTACAAATGAATTAATTGTCATGCCCCAAACTCAAGGGGCGCAACTGACTCCTAAAGCCAAAACTCAGGCCCGAGCCGAACCTACTGAACCATTTGCTACTAGCGCATGGTAGTCACATGCAATTAAGAAAACAAACAAGTATATCTCGGCTTAAAACTAAGCCCTCAGCCGGCAAGGCCCCTGTCAACAGATCTACAAAAGAACCAGCTACTCCCAAGAGTTCATATAAAGAAATATCCAACTAGCACAGAAATCCTGATTGGGCCGTCGAGGCCACCATGATATCTATACCAAAACTAAAAACAGGTAAATATCAGTACAATACATCAAACAGCTCACAAGCTTCAGCAAACCAACAACATAGGCCAGCATGGCCATAACGTAGCTATAAACCCCACACACTAGTCTGCAAGCCTCTAAGAGTAGTAAAGATTGGTGGGACAGGGCCCCAGCCTACCCATGAGAATATATACAACAAAAGGTAACAAACCTCCCAACTCTGGCAGCTCCGGAGGAAAGGGGCTAACCAATCGGATAAAAGTCAATCCTGATGATATGGAGGTCTACTCGGTCATCTGTCAGGACCTGCATGCATGAATGTAGCACCCCCAAGGCAATGGGGCGTCAGTACAAAATAATGTACAGAGTATGAAAGGCAATAGACTATGATGAGGTATCCTGATATACTGGAATAATCTGATAAATAAATTAAGGATAAGATAATTGTACTGACCTGCTTCTAAATTGAAATTTATCAAAAATAATAAAACAACAACCTAACCAAGCCCCCATAAGCTCGGTAGGTACAAACAGCACACAAGACCACCTACTCAGGCCCCCATAATCCCGAAAGTGCCAATCAGCCTGTATACCGCTATCGGTAGTCCCCTAGCCCCGCAGGCAGTCACATAGCCCTCTTAGGCATCAACATAGCTTATAGACAACTCATAGCCCTCTTAGGCAACAACATGACCCTGTAGGAAACACATAACCTTCTTAGGCGTCAACATATATCCCTGTAGGCAACTCATAGCCCTTCTAGGCATCAATATAGCCCCGTAGGCAACTCATAGCCCTTTTAGGCATCCATATAGCCCTGTAGGCAGAACATAGCCCTGCTAGGCATAGATCACCTTCCTACAGCTAACAACAATGGCCCAAAGGCAACAATAACAATCCAACAGCTAAAAGTGAGCAATTTAGTTATAGGTAACCTATACAAATAGCCTTTAAGTCGTGTCCCACATACGAATGTTAGTACTGAATAAGAATCCCGATAAGAGAGGATTATACGCACTTGAGCAGCCAACAATCAACAATAATGGCTATAAGTATAACAACCATAACAACTTAATTACATTGCTCCTAAGCTTTAAGGAAACATGCCATAGGAAGAGAATAGCCTTAACATACATTTTTCGCTAAATTCGCGTGGCCTAAAGACTTTAGCTCATAACTCCCTCGATACTACAACAAGTTAGGACCATAATCAACACACAACATAAAAGATACCATGACAATACAATAAAAGATATGTATTTCCGTCGCAAATTGCTATTTACTGCTTATAAAAGCTAGAGTCAATGAAAGAAGGGTCTTACCTCGATCTTAGGTTCGTAATTCACCTCAAAACCTTCAAATATACTCAAACCCCTACTGTCCCAACACTAAAATGTGATATGCTACGCAATCGATAAAACAAATTATACCACGATGATGAGCCCAACGCGTAGAACAACTTTCGTCAAGGACTTACGTCGAGAAAATCTATATTTCACTTGATCCTAAAAATTGGTTTCTATGTTTTCTCTGTATATTTAGCTTAAAATGAAGAAAAAAACTCGAAGAAGAAGATATATACAACTTTCCACCGACCTAGGGCCCCACCTCACGTGCCTGCTTACGCAGTCCCACGAAAATGTGAATATCTCTCTATTCTGAAGTCGTATGAATGAACGTTTTGATGCGTTAGAAACTAGACTCGTAGACCTTCGATTCAATAGTTTGTGGGCCCCATAACTCTTTATATATTGGGAGAAAACCTCCAAGACATTTGACCCTAGTTTCAGAGAAATCTTTAAGAAGGAACTTACGACAACTTCCGCCAACTTTTATTTTGCCACTTACCTAACTTCAAAACTTTAGGTGCAACACTTGGAACACTTAAAATAGGACATACCACATCATTCTTAATTTATTACTCACCCTACTTGTCTTTCCACAAAGATACGAGTTAATTTAGACGTTTTGAAAAGTCGGGGTGTTACATTAATTTACATTCCAAATTTCTTGATAGAATTCTCTGCACTATATAATTCTCTGTGAGATTCGATCCTGACTCTTAGTTGGATATTTTTTATTGACAACAACCGCTTAATCTTTGGATTGGTTTTAGAGAGTATTTTTTTAGTGTTACAAAAAATGGTGTCGTTGCCGGGAAATGATCGCTGAGAATTTCAATTGAGAAATTAGTTTGTAGATCTGTTTAATTGTGGTATATTGTTGCTTGGTGTTGTCGTTTGCTGATTTGCAGGTTGAAATATGAGTGACCACTGTAGTGAAAATGATAGTCACTGTTGGAAAAATGACAACAATAGTGATTTGAATGATATTCATGTGAACATCATTCAAACCACGTAAGCCATCCGGTTACCTTCCACAGTTGGGAGGACAATTTTTCATGTAACCGGAACAATGCTACAATTGCTCCAATAAAGAGGAATGTTTAGGGAACACCTTTGGAACTTTGTGGACCTCTGAGAGTCATTTGTGTTTAAAAACATCACACAAGAGTCCATAAGGTTGAGGTTATTCTCGTTTTCTTTGACAGGTGAAGCTAATAGATGGTTGACGGAATTGTCAAATGATTCTATCACTTCTTGGGAAAAGTTAAATGAAGCTTTCTTGGAGATATTATCCCCCCCCCCCNCCCCCCCCCCCGAAGATAGTTAAACTTAGGAACCAAATCCAAAATTTCAAAAGGATTGGAGGTAAACAACTACATGAGACATGTTTGTGGTTACGAAGATTACTCTTTTGCAATGTCCAACACATGGTGTTTCGAATTATTTGTTGCTGCAATACTTCTATTGCAGCCTTGACTCAGTCAATAAAGGTATGACTGATCAACTTGTGCAAGGTGGATTAGCACGACAACCGTATGAAGTTGCAACGTTGTTGCTAGATAGCATGACTAAGGTCAACCAAGCATGACATACTAGAGAAGACCAAGTGTCTAATTTACAACTGAGCAAAGAGCAAATTGAGAAGAACAATAAGTGAGATGAAAACATGGCCAAAATGATGATCCAACTCAATTTGTTTTCTAAGCATGTCATTGGAGATGGATTGAAAGCGGTGAACGCGGTGGGAACAAGTAGTGGATAGTAGCCAAGATGTCATGTTTGACGAGGCATTATACAATGAAGAAGTACAATATTTGAGAAATCAAATGGAAGGTTCTCGCCCAAACTACCATAACTTCAATTCAAGACAAAACATTGATAGCTGAAAGTGAAATATTTCATATTTATTTCCAATTTCTTTATAGATGGTAAATAGCGATTAAGATCAACATTTGCAATGAAATTAAAAATATGCTAGTTAGATGAGTTGGATCATAAGTTAAATGCACTATATTATTTAAAAATGAGTCTTATGTAATATGATATGACATGTCAAATATGTGCCATATATATGAATCTTAAAGTAATAATTGAGTGACTTTATTGTCCAAAAAAGAACAACAATGACTTTATGTCCCAAGAATTGAGTCCTCTAAAAGGTTCCATTCTCACTTTTTTTATACTCCTAACTATACCTCCATCTCATATTAGTTGAATTTTACTAAAAAACTAAATTTCATATATTAGTTGTCCATCTTACTTAATTGAGAAAGCATTAATTAATTTTTTTTCTCTATATTACCCTTGCAAATAATTATTTTTTAAAGTGTTCACATTTGCTTGTAAAATTTTCAAGTAATTTTTAAAGGGGTGAATTAGTAAAATTATCTTTTTTTATGATTTCTTAATATACGTATAAAAAAAATGAACTAATATGAAACAGAAAAAGTACTCGCACTACATGTTTCATTGTCTACTAACGTTGGACATTTGTGATTTCCAAAATTTGTGAAGGAAAAGATTCGTCACTAATTGGTGTGACAAAATATTCCGACACAAAATTAAATTATTTAATTAAAATTACCTTGTTAAAAAATTTGTGACAAAATCTTTATTTCGAATTTCGATCATAATTTTGTGACGAAATTTCAACTTTGTCACAAATTTGTGCGGGATTTATTTGGCTTAAATTTGTGATGAATTGTGTCATAAAATCGTTATATGTCCGTGGAGTGGCTCAAGTACATCAGTGAGCTAAATTTGTGACCTTAAATTCTTATTTTTTAATTTTTTTAATTCAAAGTTTATTCTTCTAATATTTTAAAATGCATAGTTGTTAATATATTTGAAAATTATTTTTGAGATACATAGTTTTCTGCTCTTCTTTTTTCTGTGAAAAAGGTTATATTAAATGCTTACACTACTTAGACGTTTGTCAATCATCTATCTATATATAATAGGAGAGGAAAAAGTGTCACGTGTCAGCACCACAAAAAATTTCTAAAATTTTTAATTTTTAAATTATAAATTAATTAAATATAGTTAATTTAATTTTTTTTATTAAAGGGAAAAAAAGTAACTGTTTTAGAAGACAAATTAGAATTTTTGATTTTTTTTTAAATGAAAAAAAAAACGTTAGATGTTAACAGACAAGTTGGATTCTTAGAATTTTGAGTTTTAAAAAAACAATTAAATATATATAACTAAAAGCTTATTAACAAAAAAAATTTATCTAATAATAATAATAATAATAATAATAATAATAATAATAATAATAATAATAATAATACTAATAATAATAATAATCATAATAATAATAATAATAGTAATAATATATATACATTAATTATGACTATTATTAATATTTATTATATGACCCTTTTTTCTAAAAATGTTTATTAATTTTTTAAGATAAAAACAAGAAGTATAATGACTTTAATGTTGTCGGTTTTTTTCTTTTCAAACGACCAAACAAAAGATTATGGCACCGTATAAGTTACTTTTAAAAACTAATATTTTGCAGTTATATATATATATATATATATATATATATATACACACGCACATTATTAAAATTTTTACATTAAAAAGCAATTCACTTGACATTTTCTTAGAATAATGCACCACAATTTTATGAACATAACCCACGTTTTTGGGCTCTTTTTTTTTTGTTCAATTTATAATTTGTAGTTGATTTTAACCTAATAAATTATATATAATAAAAATTTATCTGCATTTTGATTTGAGTTTAAATACAAAAGTTTTATATTTAAATAATTTTATAAAATAAAAAAAGAAAGATAAAAGCTTGCGGTTTTGGAAGTACAGTTCCCCATTTTATCATAATTTTAGGAGGTTTTCAAATTTAAATACATTTTGAATTCAAATTAACTTCAACTTCTCAACTTTATCATGAAATTATGTATTATTTTTTTACGTGAAATTGAAAGATTTAAAATAATCTATAATTCAACAAACAAAACAAAATTTAAAGCAATTTAAAAATAATTAAATTTAAAAATTGTTTCTAAAACAAATATGAAAACAGTTTTAATAAATACATGTGTATTAGTCTTAGAAAAAGTAGAAATATAAATTAAAAATAATTGATATAAAAAATTTAGATTGTGTTTTTTTTTTACAGAAACCGCAAGATAGTGGGTTACTGTTTAAAAGAGTTTTAATTTCTCTCTATTACTTTATCAATTTAAAATACTACTTTCCAAAACAAAACAACATTTGTTTTAGATTGCGGTCAAGTTCACTAATCATTTAAGGAATGTTTAGGATTTCGAAGTTCTTCTTGATTTATTTATTTTTTCAATTTGTTTATACTTTATTTGTAGTGCATGTTGTTAGTATTTCAGGATTGGTCGTCTTTTTGGTAGATCTGTTGAAGAATCTTCATGTCCGGCGAAGAAAGGCTCTCAAAGATGCACGGAATAAAGATTCTTGATTTTTTTTTTTTCAATTTGTTTATACTTTATAGTTTATGTTGTCTGTATTTCACGATTGGTCTTCTATTTGGTAGATCTATTGAAGAATCTCCATGTAAGGCGAAGAAATACTCTCAAAAATGAACGAAATGGAGATTTGACAATGCGAGAAGGAAAAAAATAATTTAATGGTAGTGTTTTTATGGGTATTTCTCACTATCATTTGTTATTTGTGTTGACATGAAAGTTTTGTGAGAATTTTGAAACTATAATCGAGTGAGAATTTTGTTATTGCGAAAATCTATACATCACATTAGAAGTCAATATTCTTCAAAATCTTAAAAAAGTAATTTGAATATTGATGATTGCTATATAAATATTGTGGTTTATTTTACAAAATGTTCTTTTAAAGGAAATATATTATAAATGTTGACATGTTTCTTTTCTTTCTTATTTTTTTTAGCAAGAAGTATTCAGAGTAATAGTCTTGAGTCTTCATCATATGAACACACAATATGATTAAATGAACACACAATAAAGATCAAGTTCAGATTTAAAATAACAATCTTTTTATAAATAAAAAACTGTCAGATTATATGATTAAAATAACACAGTTGGTTTCTCATTCACAAAATTCTCTTCCTAAGGGGATATTTCTTAATGTAAAATTTCTATTTACAATATTTTTTATATTTGTAGTTTTTAATTACACATATGTAAAATGTTTTAAAAAAAATCTCTTATAATATTAAGCATATCATGAGGAACATTACATATTATATTTTTTGATTAAATTATAATTATAATTAAAAAATCTTAACATAATATATTGTAAACTAAAAACATGTTGATTCTATCTATAACATGATATTGTAATATATTGTTTGAAAAAGTTGTGTATAAAAATACTACAACATTATGAATATATAAATAGTAAAAATATATTAAAATAACAAAAACAAAATAAATATAATGTCAATCGAGAGCCAAACATCAAAATTTACACAAGCTTAACATTATTATAGCTCTATTTTATATGCATGTTAAAATTGGGAACTAAATTATTTTACAAAACTTTAAATATAATTATTATAAAATCATATCGTAGCTAATTATAGATACAATAATATTTTAATATTTAAAAAGTTAAATTGTGTATTCATTATATTAATTTTAATATCTTAAAATAAATAATTTAATGAATTAAATTATTATTGTTGCTATTATTATTATTATTATTATTATTATTATTATTATTATATTATATATTACTAAGTACTCTTATTAAATTTTAAATCATCCGCGCAACGCGCGGGCACGTATTACTAGTTTTCTTAAACACTTCCTAATCATATAATTAGGGTTTTGGGAACATGATGTTACAAGTGGTCTCCAAAAAATGTCGATCATTTCTTAAAGAGAAAATGGCTAAATGACCCCCCAATCTATAACCGAATTTCCAACTACACACTTATACTTCACGGGGGTACTATTACCCCCCTGAGCTATTTTAAAGTGGAATTATTTCCTCCCTGAAATGTCATTACCAGGCATCTGTCTTGTGGTGAAATACACACACTTGACACATGTATTTCACCATTTAATGATTTTTTTTTTAAAAAGTTCTCCTCCTACCTCTTTCTTTCTTCCCCAATCATTTCTTCAACCCTAGCTATACTAAACACTATTTTTTACCTCAATAAATCTCTATATCTCTAACATTTTATAAAAATGAAAATTCAACTCACCGTTTCATCTACTCCGAATCTCTAGAGTCTAGAAGATAGTGGTCCTAATTAATCAAATCTTTCATCCAACTAATTCAACAATTTTTCCACATTTTTTTACATTTCGTTCGATTTTCTTCCGTAGACAGTTTCATATACACATTAAATGGGTCATGAACATTCGAGATAAGATTCATCCCTTGAAGATTCCGCCGACAACTCAAAATAGTCCCGGATGAGAAGATCAATTTGTAACACCAATTTGAGAAACCTCTCTCTGTTGCCCATTCTTTATTATTTCTCCCTCTAAAATTTTCATGATTAATTTATAATTTGAATTTTTGATTTTGATTCTTCATGGATTTTAGGAGAACATGTAGGATCCTTCTTTTAAAATGTAGAAGAAATTGTTTTGTTTTAGTTTCTTTTATTAAGTTTGAAAATATTTTTTAAATATACAATTACTTCACTTTGATTTTGTTACTCTTGAATCCATCACTGTAAAAAAAATTAATTAATGGGTATGTTTTTTTATAAAAAAAAAAATAATTTGTTAGATATATTCTAAATAAGTTTATTGAAAAATTATTTATTCATTAAATGCATTTGTTGTTGATAATTTTTATTCCAAACATCCATTGAAAAAGCTTCAACAATGATAATGGTGACAAATGTATAATTTATAGATAAATAAGAAGAAAGAAAGAGAATGAAAAAAGAAAATTAGAAAAAAAGGGAAATTAATAAAATAGGTAACTCACTCTCTCAAAGAGAGTGAAATACACTCTTTATGCCAACTCAGCACTTAAGGGGTTATTTATTCTATTTTAAAGTAGTTCAGGGGGGTAATAGGACTCCCGCGGAGAATAGGTGTGTAGTTGGAAATCCGGTAATAGATTGGAGGACCATTTGGCTATTTTCTCTTTCTTAAACATTCCCTAAGCATTTTTCACTTTAACACTAGAATTTGAACTTATTTATAATTAAATGTTCACACTACTTAAAAAATACTCCACCTATTTAACATTTGTTGGATAGCTAACAAAAAAAATATAAAGTGAATATAATTCACTTGCGAATGATTGACAAAATGACTAATTAAAAGACGACATCGTATTTTGGCCCAAAAATAATTATCAAAATTAATATGAAATATGAGAAATAAAAAGAAACAGTACTTTTACACCTAAACCCTAAATTTATCGTCATTGCTTTTCAGGTCATCTTCTCCACAAACCCTAGCCTTTTCATATTTTTTTTGTTTTAAATATATCTGGTCGTTCTTTTTAGGTTTAGAACTAATGCCTTTCATGCGCCAATATAAGGTGTATCAAAAATATAAAGTATTTTGTAATGTTTTTTAAAAAGTGTCTAATAAACATTTTTTTTGAATAATATAAATATCCAATAAGATAAGTTTTAGTTCAGACTTCAGAATCACAAAATGCAAATAAATTTATTAGGAGGCCTCAGTTATGAGTTATGACTTTAGGCCAAATAAAAGGTACACTACAATCCTAAAACCAATACATTTGATTCTAAATATTATAACAATAAATCCAACTATATCGATTCATAACTTTCAAAATAAAATATAGAAAAAGCTATATAAAAATTACTACAACTCACAATAAATTTATAAATAAAAATCATATACCAAAGAGAAAAAGACATTTGGCTCTTTAGTAGGCATTATAATATAGTTATCCTTATTCCTTCGTTAAAAGGTTAAACTAGCATTAAAAAGGTTCTTCCTGCCGTAGGATGGCTAATTACACGATGAATATTTATCTATGACAACTAATTAAGGATACACATTTTTCTTCAAGACTTTGGGACTAAGAGACTGTTTGACATTGCTGTTAGGAGGCCAAAAGTGTTTTTTTTTTAAGAAATAAGCACTTTTTTTAAAAAAAATCAAGTGTTTGCCAAACCCTCAAAAGTGCTTTTAAATAGAAGCAGAAGCAGTTTTTCTGTTGTTGGCAACAAACTAAAAATTTCTGCTTCTTAAAAAAAGTAGAAGCGGAAAATTATTTTTTGGAAGACTAAAATATCTCTTACATATTTACCATAAATCTCTTATTAATTTATTAACATATTTAATAAGTTTTGTTAAGTTTCATTAGGAATTTTATTTTTTATTTTTATATGATAAACTTTTTATTTTAATTATGTTTATATATTATTCTTTTATTTTATGTATTATTAGAAATATGTAATAATAATATTTTGCAGGATTAAAAGGAGAAAAAAAGTAACCATTAAAGATTTCAGCTCTCCCAAAAAAAAAACAAATAAAACAATTTATTGTTTTAATTTACGTATTATTTTATTTTAATTTTATGTATATATATATATATATATTAACTTTAGAGGATTATGACAAAAAAAAATAAAAGCTAAATATTGAATTCCAAAAAAAAAATAGGTAACAAATAAAAAAAATATTCTTATTCACAATATTTTTCAACAATACTTTTGTAAAATTTTAAAAGATAATAATTAAAGATTTCAACTCCCCTAAAAAGCTAACAAATAAAAAAAAATCCTTTTCGTAGTTTAAATAATCTTAAAAGAATATTGATACTTGCCATTTTTCGTAATTTGATTCTCAAAAACACTTTAAAAAAATAGCCAAACATAAATTGCTTATCAACAACACTTTTCAAATGAATTTGCTAAACACAAATTGTTTTTTTTTAAAGCACTATTCTAAAAAAGCGCTTCTAGAAATAAACAGTTTTTAGCAGTCAGAGCGTGTTTGTTATTGCTGCTAAAAACTGCTTATTTCTAGAAGCGCTTTTATAAAATAACTTTTCAGAAAAGTGCTTTTCAAAAGGAAAAAATGACAAATATACCCTTGAACTATCGTAAAATGGTATGCAGATACCCTCTGTCATACATTTGGGACATTGGTGCCCCTGTCATCCAAAAACTAGAGCATATATGCCCTTCACTCTAATTATAACATGTGTATGTTCGTTAGTATAAAGGGTATATATGCTCTAGTTTTTGGATGGCGGGGAAACCAATGTCTCAAAAGTATGACGGATGGTATTTGCATACCATTTACGATAGTTCAGGGGTGTGTTTGTCCGTTTTCCTTGTCAAAAAAGGCAATTTGTGTTTGGCAAATTCATTTGAAAAGTGCTTTTGATGTTTGATTAATTTTTAAAAAAAAGTGCTTTTGAGAGTTAAATTACTAAAAAGGACAAGTATTAATGTGCTTTTAACATTAAAATTATTTCATAGAGAGAAACTATTTTAAACATCTAATACAAAACCTTTAATTACATTTTTAATTTAATTATTTAAAATGTACATATTCAAATTTTCAATCAATATCGTACATAGTTTAATATTGTTGAAAAATATTGAAAAGAAGAATCTTTTTGTTATTTGTTTCCTATTTTTTGGATTCAATCTTAGCTATTTGTCACGACCCAACCCACCAGGCCGTGTGGGCACCCCCTCTAAGACATAAGTAGGAGAATCTTCATATCTCAATAGTTAAACATGTGGAAGGTTTCAAGAAAATAGAGATAAATATAATAATATGATTTTAAAACAATATCCTTAGACACACTTTTTTGTTAAAAACTTGTAAAGTAATTTAACAACTCCCAAGGATCTGGTCTAAACAGGTACAAGAGCTACTAAGAGTACATCTGGACAAGATAAACAAAAGACACAACTCCACCATGCGAAAGGAAGAATAGAAGCTGCTGGAAAATTTCCTCGTCTTCACCTAATGAAACATCACCAACCTGCATCCTGACTATGTCGAAAGACATAGCAAGAATAGTATCAGTACAAAACACACGTATTGGTAGGCATCATCGGTCAACCCGACGCCCACCACATAACATAAGAACCGACTAGTAAGATCATGACATAAACCACTCTCTTCTCCAACTCTACCTTTTCTTGAAGTACTTCCAATTAAACTAGTACTCTAACTACTAACCACCTTCTCAACCAACTTACTTACCAAATACTTGATCATGGCCTAACCGTTCTAACACATTAAACGTTCCCCAAAAACCACCATGTTGTATTTCAACTAACCGCTCACGTCATACCCTTACTTCCTCGTCACATTACCCAACCATGGTCACATAATACATTATATCAAGCTTTCTTACCACTAAACTCATTCTCTTTCCCCAAGGTGAAATCCACTTAAGCATATTTCATCACATACTCTACCTCTACTTCTCGTCATTACAACACACGAACAACCCTTGCTATCCATCAGTCGCCCCTTGAACAGTTTGCCCTTCCACTATACCCAAACCGCTTGCTCAACACAAGAACAACCAAATCTAAGTCGTCGTAACATGTACCTACTAAGTGCAACATATATAAGTCAGTACAACAACATTCTCACATGCATATACGGAACATATACAATATCATCAACATGAAGAACAACAACGCATTTCACATTCATCAACCTACACAATTAAGCAAATCATTAATCCTCTCATGGAACCCAAACTCAAACAGTTAGCATACCGGAACGTGGTACCCGATCCCATAAATATGTCGGAACGTGACAACCGATCCCATAGTTATGCCGGAATGTGGCAACCGATCCAATAGTTATGCCGGAACGTGGCAACCGATCCCAATTAGTTATGCCGAAACGTGACAACCGATCCCAGTTAGTTATGTCGGAACGTGGCAACCGATCCATTCAACATACCACAATCATAAGCACAAGTATATCTTCAAAATCATATAAAACAATTCATGATTCTTGGCATTCGTCATTTATATATCCATATTTTACAATAAGTGTGATCAACAATACAACATTCGTATACCTACACGTATCACAATGAAGCAAGAACAACATACATCACTAAATCATGGAATCACCACCCTCACAATAGATTATTCATCAACACACCTTATCCAAACCCAAATTCGACCATACTCCGACCTAATTCATCGACTAAGGCTTCTTCCTAGGGTTTAAATCATAAATCATTCGATGCGTGAAGGCCTACACATAAATCCTACCATCGATTCACATATATTACTCAGTGAGCACAAATTAAGCTACTCAATTCATAAAAGCTAGTCTACCTGGTCGCCAAGCAGTTGCACGGAGTTTTTGACTTCGATTCCGACTTCCCGGGCTTCATGACGATGAATTTGGCCAAGAATTTGCTAGATATCACCATTCTCACGCTAGAAATCTTCTTTTCCTTCCTCCAAAGCTTAGATCAACTTTTCTGATATTTCTAGGGTGTTTTACAACTTATTTAGGTATTTTAGAAAGATGGAGAAAATAGAATGGCCCAGATTTTTTCCCAGATTTTTGTTCTCTTAAATAACGACAGTTTGAATCGTTACAATAAATACCAATTTACCCCTTGTTGTCCCCGAACGACCAGTGCACGGTGTATCACACACCCCCTTTCGATTTATTTTTATATTAAAGGATTGGTCCACTATGGGATCAAGAAGAATGATGACCTTTCACTTAATTAACACACGAAAGGATACTATACCATCATACTAGGGGAATATATGAAGCCACACATGAAGAATCGGTTGTATTTAAATTACACAGCCTGGTCGGCCAGGGCGGCAGCCCTCCCTTTAAGGTGGGGCCACTGTGGCGAGAGATCTCCCACTGAGGCGGGAGATCGAAAACAGTAAAGGGGGAATGAGGAACAAATTTCCTCATTTATCCCTTTCTCCCTCACTCAACACTCCCAAAACCCCTCGATCAACCAGTTTCGAAAGTCAAAAACCAGGTAATACTCACGCTCCTTACTCTGTTTACTTCATTACTTGATGAACAATGCTTGCACAATGATTAATTGATCGAACTTAGACGGTTTTTGGGGTAGTTTCTGAAACTGCACATAGGTTGCTCAATCTATTAGTAAAATGTAGCATGGACACTTCCCTTACGTTCCCCCAACGTTCCCACAACGTCCTGGACGTAAGGATTTCATAAAAATACGGTTAAATTGGCACAAAAATGGGTGGGGGAAGTTGAAGGGTCTCTTGGTGTAAACTTCAATTTATGCCTCATTTAGGAGTTATTTTGCCGAAATACTTTCTTATTTATGTTCTAAGGTAGTTAAATTACTTTGATCTGCTGAAATTCTATCGAAAACATGGGTCTTGGGATGAAAGGTGTCATTATCGCGCCTGATGTTTGTCCCAGATGAAGGTCGCTCTGGTGGCCTTCATCCCGCTGTGGCAGCCTCTATAATCCCGCCAGGGCGGGATTATAGCCGTTGTGCCGGGATACGCTAGGCAGTGGCCTATACCCTTAACTCAGAATTTCTTTTCTTCTCATTCAACCTTTGCATTGTCTATTTCCATCGTGTTCTAACTTATATTTTTCATCACTTGCAAACTTATCTAAATGGCAGGTCAAAATGACGAACACTTACCCTTCATCCGTTTCCTGATGCCACTAGTTGGGAAAGGCATCACCACTACCGCAACACGGGATTCTGTTGCGAGAGGGGATTTGTGTTGCACAAGCTTGAGGAGACGGCGCCAGCATCATGCTCTCCTGATGGAGTTCGGGTGGGCTCCACTGACTGAGGCTCCCCCAGATGCATGTTCTACCTGGGTGAGGGAGTTTTATACCATCATCCCTACCATCTGTTGGGATGAGTCTTACCCTGTTATCCGTCTCCAGGGAGTCAACATCCCCTTGAATGCCACCTCCATAAATGAAGTACTAGAGCTACCCGAGGTCTCAAATGCAGAGTTCGATGCCAGGTTGTGAGAGTTGTACCTGGAGTGGCTGAGAGATACCTTAATTTAGCCTGTGCGCCGGGATCAGATATACTGGGCTACTACGGAGGGAATTACTAGCATTGATTGATCACTCGATGCTAAGATGTGGCTACACTTGGTAACTATGAGGATTCGCCAGTCGGGCAATCGCACCAACATGACCTTTCCCCGGGCCTTGGTGGTGGCGTTCGCTATACAGGGCATCCAGTTAAGTGTGGGGGCACAAGTCATTTCAGATTGGAAGATGTTCTACCGGGGTAACAAAAAGGCTTTCTTCCTACCGGGACTCATTACTACGCTATGCAAGCGAGTGGGAGTGCCAGTTTTTGATGTTAATGACATACTTCCTATGGATCCCCCCTTTCACCTTCTTTTGGTCAAACAAGGCTCTACTTCTAAGAGTAAGAGAAGGAGGATGAGCAGGGCTAGCAGCAGTAAGGCGGTTGTGGATTTAGACGACGAGGACCCACTCTCAAGTGCAAAGGCAAAGAGGATCTGGAGGCTGTCCGAAAGAGGGTAGGGAGCACCTATGCCAACTTCACTCCGGTTCCACCCAGCACTGCCCTAGAGGTCGAGATGCTTCGTCGCTAGCCGCGCCAGAAGAAAAGGAAGGGTCTGGAGAGGGATCGCCTGATTGCCCGAATGTGGAAGACTATGAAGGCCATTTTTTCTTGTGTTACCCCTGACAGGGTGATTCCCTGACTCGGCCCCAAGGACTACACAGAGTTCCTTACGCTGAACAAGGCCTGGGCTGGTGTGATACCCCCATTGGACCTTGACTTCGATGTGGACACCACCCAGTCTGAGGGTTCCTGATCTGACTTATTATTTTGCCTTTTTTGGATTGCAAAATTCTAGACAACTTGTTTTTATCTTTTCGACTCTCTTAAGTTTTTGTAAGCACATAAATGCTAGTTTTTGATGTATGATGCAGCCTTATACTTAATCTTAAGGTGTTATGATCTATTACCTCTGATGCTAAACACTGTTAGACTGGCAGGGGTGGATTCGGATACCATTCGGGGTCTAAAATTGAGGTTAGGAAAAACAAGGGAGACAGGTTGAGGTTCTGCCTCGCCTCATCCCGCTCTGGCAGGAATAAGCCCGTCCCAGCGGCCAAAACGGAAACAGAACCTCTGATATGATTTTTCTGGGGGATTTCTATCTTTTCTAAATTTCACCCAGGTTCCCAGTTTACTTAGAAATTTTAGAATGATTCCTATAACTATGATAATCATGGTCTACCTTCCCGTCAAACCCACAATACACGAACCAATTTATACCCGTCAATTCAGCGCCACAACCCATACATTCAGAGGATACACCCAGACATTTAATAAGGTTCACATTAATACACGTAATAGCATCCTCACATTCAAAACGTTCAATTTTACATTCACGGTTAATTCAATCAACAAGAAGCATGCATTCATAGATTCCAAGACACAACACATAGACAAATTTCATTTATTTAGTTAGTTAGTTCCATAGATGACCATTATTAGTCATCCATGCCTTTTTCAGCCCCCAGGGCTAGATACCAATTGGAACCTTCCCAGTTCCAATTAACTTGTTAGTGTCCCTTCAGTCGTATCAACGACGTCTAGTTCACTTCGTTGAGATACCAATTGGAATCGAAAGATACTAATTGGACTCAACTCATACCACAAGCGACACTTCGCACGAAATGAGAGAATAAGTGGAACAATTTCCTAGAATGCTTCCTAGCTTCCTGAGGATTAGATTTGGACGTCAACCCACCAATCCGCAGGATTCTAGTCCACATTTTTCTCTTGTACTGGGAGACCGACAATCTAGGCTCTGATACCATTTTGTCACGATCCAACCCACCGGGCCATGCGGGCACACACTCTAACACCTAAGTAGGAGAGCCCTCATATCCCAATAATTAAATATGCGGAAGGTTTTAAGAAAACAGAGATAAATATAATAATATGATTTTAAAACAATATCCTTAGACACACTTTTTTGTTAAAAACTTGCAAAGTAATTTAACAACTCCCTAGGATCTAGGCTAAATAGGTACAAGAGCTACTAAGAGTACATCTAGACAAGATAAACAAAAGACACAGCTCCCACCATGCGGAAGGAAGAATAGAAGCTACTGGAAAATTTCCTCATCTTCGCCTAATGAAACATCACCAACCTGCATCCTAACTATGTCGAAAGACATAACAAGAGTAGTATCAGTACAAAACACGCGCACTGGTAGGCATCATCGGTCAAACTGATGTCCACCACATAACATAAGAACCGACTAGTAAGATCATGACATAAACCACTCGTTTCTCCATATCTACCCTTTTGTGAAGTACTTCCAATATACACTAGTTTTCTGACTACTAACCACCTTCTCAACCAACTTACTTACCAAATACTTGATAATGGCTTAACCGTTCTAACGCATTAAACGTTCCACAAAAACCACCACGTTATATTTCAACTAACCGCTCACGTCATACCCTTACTTCCTCGTCACATTACCAAACCATAGTCACATAGTATATTATATCAAGCTTTCTTACCACTAAACTCACTCTCTTTCCCCAAGATGAAATCAACCTAAGCATATTTCATCACATACTCTACCTCTACTTCTCGCCATTACAACACACGAACAACCCTTACTATCCATCACTTGCCCCTTGAACACTTTACCCTTCCATTATACCCAAACCACTCGCTTAACACAAGAACAACCAAATCTAAGTCGTCGTAATATGTACCTACTAAGTACAACATATATAAATCAGTACAACAACATTCTCACATGCATATATGGAACATATATAATATCATCAACGTGAAGAACAACAATGTATTTCACATTCCTCAACCTACACAATTAAGAAAATCATTGGTCCTCTCATGGAACCCAAATCCAAAAAGTTAGCATACTGCAACGTGGTACTCGATCCCATAAATATGCCGAAACGTGGTAACGATCTCATAGTTATGTCAGAACATGGCAACCGATCCCATAATTATGCTGAAACGTGGCAACCGATCCCAGTTAGTTATGTCGGAACGTGGAAATCGATCCAGTTAGTTATGCCGAAACGTGACAACCGATCCCAGTTAGTTATGTCGGAATGTGACAACCGATCCATTCAACATACCACAATCATAAGCACAAGTATATCCTCAAAATCATATAAAATAATTCATGATTCCTGGCGTTCGTCATTCATATATCCATATTTTACAACAAGTATGATCAATAATGCAACATTCGTATACCTACATGTATCACAATGAAGCAAGAATAGCATACATCACTAAATCATAGAATCACCACCATCACAATGGATTATTCATCAACATGGCTCATGCAAACCCTAATTCAATCATACCCTGCCCTGATTCATCGTCTAAGGCTTCTTCCTGGGTTTAATTCATAAATCATTTGGTGCTCAAAGGCCTACGCATAAATCCTACCATCGATTTACATATATTACGCAGTGAGCACATATATAAACTACTCAATTCATAAAACATAGCCTACCTGGTCGCCAAGCAGTTGCACGAAGTTTTTGACTTCGATTTCGACTTCCCGAGCTTCGTGACGATGAATTTGGACAAGAATCCGCAAGGTATCACTATCCTCACGCTAGAAATCTTCTTCTCCTTCCTTCCCAAGCTTAGAGCAGCTTTTCTGAGGTTTCTAGGATGTTTTATGACTTATTTAGGTATTTTAGGAAGATGGAAAAAATAGGATTTCTCGTAATTTACGTTCTGCCTCGCCTATCCCACCTCGGCGCCGCCGCCCTAGCGGCATCATTCCCGCTATAGAGGGACAATGACCCAGATTTTTTTTTGAATTTTTGTTCTCTTAAATAATGACGGTTCGGGTTGTTACACTATTATCCTTTTTTTTAGTCTAAAGTTTTTAAAAAATTCAAACTAAAATAAAATAATACGTAAATTAAGAAAAGAAAATTTTCTTATTTGTTACTTTTTTGGGAGGGTCTAAATCTTTAATTGCTACTTTTTTTAATCCTACAAAATATTGTTGTAAAATAATACGTAAAGTAATATATACAATATGATACATAAATAATAATAATCATAAATTAAAAAAAATTATTATATAAAATTAAAAATAAATGAAATTCTTGAATGAAAATTAATGAAACTTATGAGATATGTTATTTAAATAATAAGAGATATATTAATAAATGTGTATATGTAAGGGATGTTTTTATCTTAAAAAAATAATTATCTGCTTTTTTTAAACAACAGAAATTTTTAACTTCTTTCCAAAAACATAAAAACTGCTTTCGCTTCTATTAAAAAACAGTTTTAAAAATTTGTCAAACACTTAATTTTTTTAAAAATAAGTGATTTTTTCTATTTTAAAAAAAAAAGACTTCTGACCTTCCAACATTAATGTTAAACAAGCTCTAAATAGTTTTTTCCATATAATTTTTAAAATTCTAATTTATAAAATTGTATGAATAGTATTTCATCAAAATGTGTTAATTTAGTTTAAAATTTACGAAATTAACAAAATTTGATATCAGAACTCACATTGAGGATTAAAGTTAAACGTGTCAACCTTCATTGTCATACTCCAATCCCCTCATTAATTCTTTTATTTGTAGGGCATATACAATGTATTGCTTTTCACTTTACTTCAAAAGTTATGTAACCTAAATTAGAGATTTCTTCAAGTATTAAGATATACTCCCTCAATCCCAATTTATGTGACTTACTTTCCTTTTTAGTCAGTCTCAAAAAGAATGACACATTTCTATATTAAGTAACAATTTAGCTATAAAATGTCTATTTTACCCTTAACGAACTGATTTACAGTCACAAATTTCTATCATTCATTTTGGACCACACGTTTTAAAAGTCTTCCTTTCTTTCTTAAACTTTGTGCCGAGTCAAACTACCTCACATAAAATGGGACGGAGGGAGTAACAAACTTTGGGTAATAAGGAGTCACTATCATTGCCTCAAAAATGATTTTTAGCTGCAATTAATGAATGGCAATAGCTCAATTACCGCTTGTAGACAATAAAATTCGCGTCAAGAAAACAATAATCAAGAACGGAAAATTATAGCAACAATCGTATTTATTATTTCAAAGTGCGAGTGTTACAATCTCTATGATTCCTCTGAATTCGCCTTTTCAAATATGATTCAAGGGCTTTAAAGCTTGATCTTGAATCTTTGATGAATTTGAACTTTGAACTTTATCTTGATCTTGACTTTTGCTTGAATTCAAGGGCTTCGAGCTTGTTCTTGAACCTGATAGTCTTGATCTTGATCGTTCTTGAACTTAAATGCTTGAATTCTTAAACTTGTAGCTTTATAGAGAATTTTATGGCGTTTGTACCACGGATTTTCTCGAGCTTCTTGTTTAGAATTTTCTGTCCTTTATTCTGAACTATGAGGACCCCTATTTATAGTTTTAGAATAGAGGAGTTGCGATTGGAACATGATTCCCTTCAACCAATCATATTTAAGTGACATGTCATATGGGCTTTATGGAGCGGGCTTGTCATCTTTGACACATGTCATGATCCTATTGGCTTATTTGTTTGACTTGGCATGCCACGTCATTTGCCATGTGGCACCAAAAGAATGGGCCTCTAGGATAAGATGACATTGGACTTAGCAAATTGGGCTCATCTATAGCCTAAATCAATTAATTTTTATTTTAATTAAATTCATATTTATTGGACTTGAATAATTAGCCCAATTATATTAATCCATAATATTTATTTGGACTAATATATTCATGAATTTAATATAATTCGAGTCATTTTATAGATTTATATTTAATAAATTTTAAATGATTACAAATGCCCTCTGCTCAAGTCTTGTCAAACAAATATTTTCACGAACACTAGACTTGAAGTATTAAGTCAATTTTGAATCAAACTATATATAATAAATAAATAAATTGTCCATACAATTTACTATTATAAGCTTGTACACACATACTGCCAAAACTTTCAATACGTAGGAAATTTTATATTTTTCCAATTTGTGGGTCCCACCATGCACTTTTCCTTATTTGTCTCCAAAAAGTAACATATTCCTATCCTATTTGAATTGTGACACTTGAACCGTCATCAATTAGGAGTGAACGACCGACATTACTCGCCTATAAATAGGATCATGACCCTCATACTTTTAATACCAATTTGTGAACTGTTGCTTGGAACTGATTCGCAAGCGTCAACTGTGAGGTAATTCCCCCTTCTTTATTTGTATTTTATTTTATTATGTGGGTTTGTTTATAGGTCAATAGGAGCAACGCGGAGGCTGAACAATGGAGAACTATATCACACATGAATTTGATCTTGTGGTGTGAAGGGATGTGTTTAATGTCCCCGCCTTGAAGATCACTAACTTGAGGCTCTACTAGAATACCGTGTTTAACGTCCCCGCCTTGAAAAACAATACTACTCTCAAGGCGTTACAAGGTCCCGAGAATACTTAACCAACTTGAGGCTTTACTAGAATACTGTGTTTAACGTCTCCGCCTTGAAAACAAGGCGTTACAAGGTCCCGAATACTTAACCAACTTGAGGCTTTACTAGAATATTATGTTTAACGTCCCCGCCTTGAAAAAAAATACTACTCTCAAGGCGTTACAAGGTCTCGAATACTTAACCAACTTGAGGCTTTACTAGAATATTGTGTTTAACGTCCTCGCCTTGAAAAAAATACTACTCTCAAGGCGTTACAAGGTCCCGAATACTTAACCAACTTGAGGCTTTACTAAAATAATGTGTTTAATGTCCCCGCCTTGAAAAAAATACTACTCTCAAGACGTTACATGGTCCCAAATACTTAAGCATAAGGTGTGAAGGAATGTGTCCCCGCCTTGAAGATCACTAACTTGAGGCATTTTCAAGATCCATAATGCTTAAATTATTCGCCCCTTCTTAACTACCCCTCTTTTTCAAGTTTTATCTCTTTTTGTGCATCATCATAAGTAAATATTAACACTTTTTTTTCTTTTTTTTTTGGCAGGTTGAACATGGTTTTCTTCAAGGATTATACTTGCCCATCTTCTCAACTCAAATATCTCATCGTTGGAACAGAGGGTAATACGGTGGAGACTAAGTTTTTGGTCCAGGAATCTTTTGTTGGTCGTTATGTTGATCCATGGCCACAATTGAGGAACACGCTTCATATGAGAAGTTGGACATCCGAATACGATCACAAATATAATAAAGCCTCAAAAGCGTGGTATCTTGAGAAACCAAATCCACAACGTACAAACATCGCGAGCACTCTTTCAAATTTAGGTCGCCGCATGATTCTAGAGGAACTACGTTGGGGAGACAACATTGTGCTTGAAGGTGAATATCACTGCATTCTGGGATACTGGGAATGGACAGAAGATGTCTTAAGCAAAAATGGGCAAAGTCTAAACAATGCTTGTATTTCTGATGCTGTATTTGCTTCTTTTTTTTACTTATGATCGGAACTCCAATATTATACAAGCCTTTTGTGAGGCCTGGTGCCCTCAAACAAATACATTACTTACATCTATTGGAGAAATATCCATATCTCTTTGGGACTTGCATATTCTAGGTGGTTTGCCAATTAGCGGAGTCCCTTACGAAGAAGCTAAGTGATACCTAACTCCACGGAACTTACAGGTTTGGATGACAAGAGGGAAAAATTTCTTCCTCGAACTTGCAAGTGTATGTTTGCTGCCTTTCATCATCTTAAAGAGAAAAATAATGGTAATATGAGGGTCTCTTTTAATGAATGGATACAATTTTGGTACAAGAAAGATTGCAAATATGAGCTAGCTCCCCCAAGGAAAGAGAAGAAATCTCGACGTCTATCATCTACTCATAATCCAATAGGTGAGATACCTACTGAGATAAACACATGGTCAAGTACTCAAGAGATGGCATTTTCTAAGCTCGGAGCGAAACACCAAAAATATGAGACTTATCTGACGGCCTTTTTGTCATGTTGGTTATGTGCCTTTGTATTTCCGTCTGAAGAAGGGAATTTCATTCGGCCTGAAACTTTCAAGATAGCAAGCTTAATGGAGAACGGTAAAAGGGTTAGCCTTGCGGTTCCGGTCTTAGCTAGCAAGCGTATATCATGGCTTAAATAAAATTTCAAATTCTTCACATTTAGACCATATAAAAGTTTGTTTTCCCATCCACTATGTTTATGGTTGGCTTTCTTATTATCTCAAGACACATCATCCGCTTACTAGTGGACCTTCTCTTCCACGAATGGTGGTATATTCTGGGGAAGGCGCTGCAAAGTACTTTGACAAAGATGAGGCAAGAAAGTGTGCTCATCGAAGGGAAAACATTGTATGGAATGCAACCATGCTTAGTAGGCCTCACCCAACTTATTATATTGATGATGGAAAAACACCAGAGTTGGAGCTAGCTTATTTTATGAGCCTTCGTTTTAATTATCTTCCATTAAGAAGGGGAAGTTCCTTTGTCATTGAGCCATATAGTCCGCACCGATTCAGTCACCAATTTGGTTTTCATCAAGATATTCATGGCTATTTAGAAAATGATATTCGTGCTGAGTCACTTGATGAAGGCCTTAGATATTGGTGCATTTGCATATCACGTGCACCTATGTCTAAAACGACATTTCCTCCTGCGGTAACTTTCGCAAAAAAGCTTTATACTACCCAATATTCATCTTGGTGGGAGAGATCCTATGGAATGGTTCTTGAGGATAATTTGGATGTTATGGTGGAGAAAGTTGGGACTGAATTTGTTACCTTTTTAGAAGACAAAAGTCAAGATATATATCGAGAAGATACTTTCAAAAGTCAAGACACCACTTGCTCCCCAACATTAAAGTAAGAAGCTTAATTCCTCTAAGGTATCCAAGAAAGAAGTAGTTCATACTTCTACTAATAAAGAGAAATGTCCCTAATTTCTCTTCTCTAGTAAACAGGCCCTTCAAGAAACAAGCAAAACTAGCAAGAATCGATGTTGGAAGAGGCAAAGGGTTGAACCATCTGGGGCTGAAGTTGTTGATTTAAGAGTCATAAAAGTTCAGAGTGTCAATAGTCCTTCAAGATCAATGACAATTCAGAGTGACAAGATTTAATTTTTTAATTTATTTATTTATTTATTTTTTATTTTTTTATTTTGAATAAAATAACTTTGCTAACCCACTTTTTCCATGTGTAGGTTAATGCTGCCGGACATCCACTAGGATTGCCACATGAGATGCCACAAGTTAGCGATGAGTCTACTGCAATATCAAAACCTAAGGCACAATCAATTTCAAATATTGAGCAAGAGCAAAAGACATCATCTACTTCTCGTGGCCAAACTTTAAAAGGGTTGACTCCTAATTCAAATGAGTTTTCCCGAGTTCTCCCAAAGAGTAATGGAGCTATGTCTGTCTTCGAAGGAAAAGGTGTTGTGTTCAACCACAAAAGAAAGTACATCTTGGGTCTTTGGGAAGAGATTTGTGGAAAACTTTCCAGAACTTCTCTAGACAATATTTCATCTTACAAAGATGATATTTGTGAGATTTTCAAGGAGATGAGTGAGATGAATTTATTAGATCTTTCACCATTAAAGAGTTTGGTAGATTCTCTTTTTGATCATGCTACTTCTTATGATCAAGAACACTCTAGTTTTGTTGACAAGGCGCATGAAGATAAGAAGATGGAGTTGATTTTCAATGCCAAAGAGCGTCTCGAATTGTTCAAAGTAGAAGAGGGTGAGAAGGCAAAACATGTTTCTTCTAATAAGAAATCACTAAAGAAGGTTAAGCGTAAGCTAGCAACTTTACAAGGAGAGTGAGAGGGACTTGAAGTTGTTTTAGAAGCTGCTAAGAAGAAGGTTGAGGAGGTTCAAGCCAAGATTTTAGCTACAGAAGATGAGATATCCTCGTATGAAATATGAGTTTATTAACGCTTGAAGATTCACTTCGTTTGGAACAGAAAAGAGAGTGCTTGGAGGCTAGTTGTCAAGATTTGACTAACTACAAGTTACGCTTAGATTAGGCTTTTTCTTCGTGTTTCCCTTTTTTGTTTTCTTTAGCATTTGATTGATGTTTTAGACAATTTTATAGTAATGAAGTTCTTTTTTTTTTTATAATATATCATGCATTTTTATTGCATAATCAAATTTGAATTTGCTCTTTAATTCTTAATCCCAAGCTTTAGTAATTCAAAGTCATTCCACATTTTTAAGTTTGCACATTCAAACTTGTCTTATCAATTTTGTGGAATTTAACTCGTAACAAGTTTTAGGGCCTTAACTTGTAAATTCATAGAATTCGAAGACATTGACTTGTAACTTGGTTGATTTAAGAGTCTAACATGCAAATTTGTAGGACTTGTCATATTTACTTTGTCGGATTTGAAAACTTCAACTTGTATATATAGAGGATTCAAATACTTCAACTTGCATACTTGTCTGAATTTAAACACTTCAAGCCTACTGTCAAAGAAGCTCATATTTCATAAGGGTTTGCCCTCATCTATTGACCATTCAATACTTCGTATAAGTCTACAGTTTGATGAGACAAAAGATAAAACAAAATACTTATCGCTTTGACTGACATGTGACAAATCAAGTGGGAACATGTTTTTTTTTACACTCATGCAACTGAACTTAGGATATATTCTAAGCGCCTACGTACCTCAATGAAGAGGATCAAGTCACAACGTAGTTCTGAGGGATTGAGTGAAGTTTTTTTTTTTTTGTTTGTGCCGTACACAGTTTATACTTTCGCGGGCCAGGAGTGACTTGCAGTTTAGGCTCGTACCTTAAGGAGCATCATCTTACTTCAAGGGTAGTACCTCTTTAGGAATTTTGCATTAATAGGACCGATCTTTATGCCATCTGCATCAACAAGCTTGTAAGCACCATGTGAATATGCTTCTTGTACAACATACGGTCCATCCCACTTTGAGGTAAATTTGCCCCCAGACTTGTGCGAAGTAATGATGGGTCTTCTTACTGCGAGAACTTGGTCTCCAACTTGGAAACTCCTCAAGCGAACTTTCTTATTAAAAGCACGAGATAGACGAGCTTGATAACATTCAAGGTTTTGTTGGGCTTCTAGCCTCTTTTCATCAAGTGCTTCTAACTCAGCAAGACGCAATCGAGCATTTTCTTCTTCAGTGAGCCCTTCTTGAATAGCAAGTCTTAAGGAAGGTATTTGACGCTCGAGTGGCAAGACTGCTTCAACTCCGAAAGCAAGTGAATATGTTGTTGCTTGAGTTGGTGTGCGGTATGTTGTCCTATATGCCCACAAAGCTTCTTCCATTCTTTCATGCCAATCCCGTTTGGACTTGGAGACAACTTTCTTCAGAAGGTTGCATAGAGTCTTATTGAATGCTTCAGCAAGACATTGGAGGCAGTATGATACATAGAAGATTTACGCTGCTTAAAGCAAAAGAGATCACAAATTTTGTTCATTAACTTATTATCAAATGGCTTGCCATTGTCAATTATTATGTAGCGAGGGATGCCGAAGCGATAGATGATATTCACTCGGATAAAATTTGCAACATTCTCTTTCTTCACTTCTTTAAGAGCAATGGCTTCAGCCCATTTTGAGAAGTAATCTGTTGTAGCCAAGATGTACAAGTGTCCACCAGAAGTTTTGGTAGTGGTCCCACAACATCCAATCCCCAAGCGTCAAATGGCCAAGATGCGATAGTTGGGTGCAATACTTCAGGCGGCTGATGTATGAAATTTGCATGAAATTGACAAGCATCGCACCTCCGAGCATAATCTAAGCAATCCTTCACCATGGTTGCCCAATAATACCCCATCCTTTTTATGTGAAAGTGGAGTTTCGGTCCAGATTGATGTGATCCACATACTCCTGAGTGTGCTTCTTGCAGAGCTTGACTTGCTTATTCCTCTCCCAAACATTGTAATAGTACACCCTCAAATGATCTTCTATATAATGTGTCCTTGTAGTAAAGGAAGCGAGGTGCACGACAACGAATATCAGTCCTTCTCCTTGGATTTTCTGGAAGTATCTCATAACACATGTAGTCAATAATGGGTTGTCTCCAATCTTCCTTTATGGCTTCAGAAACAACAACGAGATGCTCAAGCTCATTTTCTATATATTCTTCCTCATTTGGCGGTGGTACTATCCATCTTTGACAAATAGTAACTTGTGTTTGATTAGGAATGGTTAGAGTTGAAGCCAGGGCAGCCAATGCATCAACTTTCTTATTTTTCGTTCTACGCACATGTTGAAGGGTTACATCTCCAAGCCATCCTATCAACTTTTGGGCATAGCCATGATAAGGACGCAATTCGGGCTTCTTCACCTCATAACTTCCCAAGAGTTGGTTGATCACCAACTGAGAGTCACCAAAGACTTGTAAGTGTAATTGCTTCATGTCGACGGTCATCTCAAGTCCAAGTACCAATGCTTGGTATTCAGCGACATTATTACAGCAACATTGCTTCAAAGTAAAGGAGAATGGTAGAATCTCTTCTTGCGAAGTGATGAACACTACGCCAGCCCCAGCTCCGCCACGATGTGCAGCCCCATCAAAGTACATTTTCCAAGGAGGTTGAATTTCAATAGACATCGCATCTTCATCAGGAAGATCATCAGTTAACTCCCAATCATCGGGTATCGGATGGTCTGCCAAGAAATCCGCTAATGCTTGTCCCTTCATAGCTTTCTGAGGGATGTACACAATCTCAAACGGTTGGAATTGGAGGTACCATCTTGCTAGTCAGTCACTAAGGACAAGTTTTGACATAACGAACTTGATGGGATTTGCTCTAGAAATGAGGCGGACAACATGCGCTTGAAAATAATACTTCATCTTTTGAATTGAGAAGACAAGTGCCAAGCACAACTTTTCAATTGGCGAATATTTCAGCTCATTCGGTGTCATCGTTCTACTTAAGTAATAAAGAGCGTTTTCCTTGTCTTCACTATTCTCTTGAGCTAGTAGGGCTCCTACAGGCCTTTCTTGTGCCGCAATGTAGAGTATCAATGGCTTTCCAGGTATAGGGGCTGCCAAAATCGGAGGTTTCGCTAGATACGATTTGATACTTTTAAAGGCATCGCTACATGTTTGATCCCAATTAAAAGGAGCACCTTTCTTCAGGAGATGACCGAATGGTTGGCATCTTCCCGCTAGATTTAAGATGAATCTCCTCAAGTAGGCTAACTTTCCTTAGAGACTTTTTAACTCATGAATATTTCGAGGCTCAGGCATCTTCGATATTGCATCAACTTTGGCTTGATCAATTTCAATTCCTCGATGTCTCACAATAAAGCCAAGGAACTTGCCAGAAGTAACTCCGAAGGCACATTTCAATGGATTCATCCTTAGTTGATATCTTCGGAGCAACTCAAACACCATTCTTAAGTCTTTCAAATGATCACCCCTCCTTCTCGACTTCACCACCAAATCATCAACATAACATTCAACATTTTTATGGAGCAAGTCATCAAATATATTTTGCATAGCCCTTTGATATGTGGCACCAGCATTCTTTAAACCAAATGGCATCACTTTGTAGCAATAAATACCCTTAGGTGTGCGAAATGCGGTGAGTTCTTCATCCTTTGAAGCCATGTGGATTTGATTATAGCCAGAAGAGCCGTCCATGAACGACATCGCCTTATAACCAGTGGTGGCATCAATCATCAGCTCCGGAATGGGAAGAGGAAACTCATCTTTAGGGCACGCATTATTAAGATCTGTAAAGTCAACACATACTCGAATTTGACCATTCTTCTTCCTCATAGGAACAATACTTGAAATCCATGTAGGATATTTGACCTCACGAATAAAGTCTGCCTCAATGAGTTTGTTAACTTCATTTTCTATCAATGGAACCAAGTCTGGCCTAAAGCGTCTTTGAGCTTTCTTAACAGGACGAGAACCATTTTTGACTGCCAACTGATGGACCGCTACTTTAGGATTCAATCCAGGCATTTCTTTATAACTCCAAGCGAAGACATCCCTATATTCTTTGAGTATATTCATATAAGCGGCTTCTTCATCAACTTCTAGAAAGGCACTTAAGTAAGTCAGCCTTGGGTCTTCATCAGTGCCAAGGTTAACTTCTTTCAAAGGATCTATTGTGGTCTTTACTCCTTCTTCAAGTTCCGGTGGAGCATCTCCAGCATCTTCCTCTTTTAAAGGATCGTTGTCATTGACAGATATATGACAACACCAGACAACATCTTCTAACTCTTCATCAATCTTCATTTGAGGCAAAGAATCGTACTCATTTTGGATTGTAACATGATTTGAGGAGCCTACACTTTCTTCATCTTTCTCACGCCTCCTTGGTGTAAACCACAGTGTGAGCCTTTGCCTTGAGTTCTTCTTTACACGAAACCACAAGTTCCACCCGCCGCCTCATTCTAGAAGGAATCAAACTTTTGAAATCCTTTCGAATCAAATGTGAAGCAGGCGTTGTAACTTTTAAATAACTTCTCATATTCTTGTTTTTCTTCAATGGACCTAACCTCTCAAACACAGAGGTTATTGCAGGAGATTATCCAAGTCGATCAAAGACGAAAGGTTTTTTGTTGGGAGTAGCGACATCATCTTCAAAAGTTATATGGTTATTGTTTGCCCTTCTTATGGAAATGTGAATTGGCGGCGGTTGGCTATAGCCTAGGCCTTCACGTGCTTGCCTAGTTGTATCTTATGATGGAAGTTTCCCTAACATTGATGGCTCATTAGGGTTGTACCCAGCCTTCACAAATAACTTGTAAGCATTGGGATCAAAACCTTCTCTTGTGCGTTTTGTGGGGAGTGTCATATCTCGCACTTAATTTTAAGCGATTGACTTTCCTTGCAGTTTCGGAGGCAAGTTTATTGCATCGATCAGTCTTATAGGAAGAGTTAACCCTCTCAATGCATTTTCTTGAAGGTTAGATGATTGATCTTCTTTTTTCTTCACTAGGAGACACTTTTGGTGAGGATTCACTCGTTGTTCCTTCTTTGTCAGTAGAAGGCACCTTCGTTGTTTATGCTTTATCAGCATTGAAACATGATGCCTCGACATTGTCTTGAGTAAACTTTATATCGAACGAACTTGGTAAGAATTCCTCTAGAGTCACAGGACGTCGGGGTTTTTGGTAGTGATGCACTTCTACCTTTGCCCTCTTTGGGCGTTGGATTGATTTCTGCTTCTCCAATTTCTTCACCATTTTCCCTCTAATTGGTTGCTCGACCGATTCTGTTCGTAAGGTTGACTTGTTTTGTCTTCGCCTAGTCACAAGAATCCAACCTTCATCACTATCTATATCATCTTGAGATTTATCTTGCTCCAATAACTCTTCTTCATGTTTTTCAGAGATATATATTTGGATTGGATCAAGCGAGCCAAATGTGATAGAGATTTGGTTAGAACTAACCTTCTCATCATCAAGGACAATTTTCTATTCGTTAACCAATTGCATCACTCTATCCTTGAAGACAAAACATTTTTCAAAAGGATGACTCACAAGTCTATGATACTTGCAATAATTTGGATCATCAGCTTTTCCCGCCTCATCAGGTCGCTTCATCTCTGGCAAGTTATGTTTTAACTCGAGCAACTCATCAAAAATCTCAGAAATGTCAGAATCCAAGAAGGGATATTTTTTTCCTTGCATCTCTCTTAGTGTCGACTTTTGATTTGAACGTGCTTGGAAAGTCGTTCTCACATTTTGCTTCATGCCCTCATTCGTAGTGATCTTCATAGGCGACACATTAACATTCATGGATTCTTTATTGTCATTTCTAGGCACAAATTTATTCCATCTCTTGGGTTCCTGCTTGTCGCTTCCTTTGCGAGGGTCTCGGATATACGTCATATCTTTTCCAGCAGAGGACATGCTTAACTCCATATCATGAGCCCAACTATCAATAAAATTGGGCTCAAGCTCTATGTACCAATCAAAGGCATTTCCTTTTAGAGACCGGACAAACTGCTTGACAAGATAGTCTTCATATGTTCCAGCATTATTACATGTCTCCACAAAGTGTGCAACATGTTGCTTCGGATTTCCTCTACCCTCAAATTGTTGAAATTTTGGAGGTTGATAACCAGCAGGCATTTTTAAGTTATCAATTCTTGCAGTGTATGGCTTGGCATACATATGAGAAGACTTGGTGGAGACTTCATACTTATCTTTGATAGTGCCTTCAATGAACTCCTTCAAGCGATCGAGTGGGATCATCCCTTTAGAAGAAACTGACATCTCATTAACAATCGGTGCTTTCTTTGCAGGATCTCCAATCTCTTGAACTTCAACACATTTTTCGGGTGCATGACTCGCTTCTCAATCTAAAATTCCTTCCATTCGATCCATCAACTTATTAATTCTAGACTCTTGGTGTTGTACATGTTTTGTCAATCCTTCAACCAACTTCGTCAGATTTGTGAGTTGTTCCTCAGAGGAAGAAGCAGCAGCCACCATTGTTTGCATGATCATTGGAGATGTAGGAGAGTAGCATGGATTGTCGCGTAAGTTGATCTTCAGCGGACTCACATTACGCGATGCACGTGGAGGTGATTCGTTAGTTGAATCATAGTTCTCCCTTGTGGTAGAATTCTTGGAACCAGATTGCTCAAGTAGAGCCAATGTCTCCTTGATCTTTTCAGCAATACTGTTTCCTCCTTCCAAATCATTTGTGGAGGAACTTGCTCTTTTTGGAGTTGAAGACCCAAAAATAGGAGTTGATGTGGACGACACTTGTAGTGTTTGTTGTCCTAGCGTAGCATCTTTGTTTCTCATAACAACTCCGAAACTTCCAAAGGTAACATCAAGAATGCCTTCAACTTCAGTAGAGAACTTGGAGCTAGTGGCCTTAGAGGTAGTTGATCGAGAGTTGTTCTTCATGGAAGTCATCTCGATGTTGTTTGATGCTTGAAAAGTTGAGATGAGAGGTAGAGACGTCCCACTGGGCGTGCCAAAATTTGTAGACAATAAAATTCGCGTCGAGAAAACAATAATCAAGAACGGAAAATTATAGCAACAATCGTATTTATTATTTCAAAGTGCGAGTGTTACAATCTCTATGATTCCTCTGAATTCGCCTTTTCAAATATGATTCAAGGGCTTTAAAGCTTGATCTTGAATCTTTGATGAATTTGAACTTTGAACTTTATCTTGATCTTGACTTTTGCTTGAATTCAAGGGCTTCGAGCTTGTTCTTGAACCTGATAGTCTTGATCTTGATCGTTCTTGAACTTAAATGCTTGAATTCTTAAACTTATAGCTTTATAGAGAATTTTATGGCGTTTGTACCACGGATTTTCTCGAGCTTCTTGTTTAGAATTTTCTGTCCTCTATTCTGAACTATGAGGACCCTTATTTATAGTTTTAGAATAGAGGAGTTGCGATTGGAACATGATTCCCTTCGACCAATCAGATTTAAGTGACATGTCATATGGGCTTTATGGAGCGGGCTTGTCATCTTTGACACATGTCATGATCCTATTGGCTTATTTGTTTGACTTGGCATGCCACGTCATTTGCCATGTGGCACCAAAAGAATGGGCCTCTAGGTTAAGATGACATTGGACTTAGCAAATTGGGCTCATCTTTAGCCCAAATCAATTAATTTTTATTTTAATTAAATTCATATTTATTGGACTTGAATAATTAGCCCAATTATATTAATCCATAATATTTATTTGGACTAATATATTCATGAATTTAATATAATTCGAGTTATTTTATAAATTTATATTTAATAAATTTTAAATGATTACACCGCTAAATATGTATTTTTAATGGTAATTAGCACTCTTTGTATATGTCCCTGAAGACTTTAGCGACATTGGATCTAATGTCACTTAACTAATGCGGTAAAGACTTAAGACACTCTTTATTAATGTGTCTATTTATTGTCGCTAAAAGTTATTTTCGTTATAGTGACTATTCCCTTAAATTGGGTCAAACTCAACGCATTTTGAATAATTAGATGAGTAGATTTCTAATACCGAATGGATAAACAAAAACAGTAAGGAGAAAATTATAATTAAATTCATTTTTACTTCTCTCTAATTCAATTTAAGACCATCAAAGAATGAGGTACAGTGCATGATGTTGTTCTTTCTTTAATCAGATGTCTCACATTCGAGTCACTGAGTATGGAAAATTCTTGATAGGGAGTTCTTACCCTTGAATGGGGCCTTACGTGGAATGAAATCCGAATTAATTGGCCTTTAATATGGATATCAGACATCGAATGTAAAAAAAAATTGAAGGTTACATGCCTATCTAACCAATTATTGATAAGAGGGTCATATTGCTAATCATCATATTTTCTTGATTAGAGAGAGGATCATAATTCTAATCTTCATCAAGAATATTATATTAATGTTTACTTTGTAGTCCGAGTGTGATGTTTTCTTGTTGTGATTAGTGCATCTTTCGTGTGTTGTCACACAAACGAGGAATCTTTATCATGACAGAATTACTTTCATGCTTCCCACTAATCAAAAAACCATATGAAACAATTATTATTCAGTGAAGATAATCCTCAATTTGTCGGTTCTTAAATTTTTCATTCATTGGATTTGGAAAAATAATAATGATTTGATTTCATTATAAACAACATACTTTTTTGCTAGGAAACTTTACTAATTTGTTGTCTATATCCGTGACACATAATCTTTAGGATTGAAAATTTGGAACATTTTCTGTAGTATAAATTTCTAGCAATATAATTTCTTAATTAGAATTTAGGAGAAGAATAAAATCTTGATCATATCTCGTATCTTTGAATTTTGATTTTCTTTTTAAAAGTTTGTAATTATTGTAAATAAATAAATAAATAATATTAATAATAATAACTAAAAAAAAAATTAGCATATAGCAATAGCATATCATAGCTAGGCTGATCCGGTCCTTAAACAATAAAAAGATTCCTTTGATTAAATTTTGTAAAACAATTCCATCAATTACAAGTCAATTAAGAATCTCCTAATTTATCAATATCATTCTTTATATATTGAATTGAATCGTAATATGTTAGATTTATTATTTATTTTTAGAATGTGAAAACTATTTTGCATATTTATTTTCTACGTATTGTTATGATAATTGACTTCCAACGAGATAATCTCGAGAAGAAGAAATGCTTACAAAATAATTGAAACTAGGGTGTCATATAGTTGAATATATGATATTTAAAATTAAACTGAATGTTAGCCGGTCAAAATGAACTTAGACTGAAATTGGACCACAGTCACTTGGGTTTAAATGAACCAAAGTGTACAAATACTCACTTTTGAGCCCATAGTTGAACATCAAAAATTAGACTTGATCCAAATATATCTGAAATTATCTCAAAATAAATACACTTATAAAGAAGTTTAAAAAAGAGCACATGTTTGGATATCAGCTCAGACGACCCAAGTCAGCCCAACTTCGATCCCAGCCCAAGATTTGAACCCACATTAAGTCAAAATAATTGTCTCCAATTGAGTAACCGAGTCCATAGTCACTCCTATTGTCATAAAAAGAAAAAGAAGAAAAAAAGTATTGAAAACACCCTTAAACTTGTTAGAAAATGAGATATTTCTAGATGGTTTTTGTTTAATTGTTCTTTTTTAAAATATTATGTTAAGTATGTAAAGGAAAGGTAGTCCTTGTTTTATGGAACATGTTTTGTAAGAGAGTCAATAGTGGTTGGATATGTATGGTCCTCTACTAACTTTGGAAAAGCTTATGTAGATATATGTGTGTATGCCTTTTGAAAGTTGAATATGAATGAAAATAACCTCTGTTGAACCTTATCTTTTTTCTCTAAAAGTTTCAAATCCTAACAGTGGTATCAAGAGCCCTTCTTCTTGAGGGATCTGTGAAGGCAAGAAAGCAAAAGGTTTTTTTCTCCAGTTCTTCTAAGGTGAGAGCTGAGCAGCAGTAACATGGCATCCACCAGCTTCTTGGGTGCAGGTCCTCCTATGTTTACAGGAGAAAATTATCACATATGGGTGATAAAGATGAAGGCTTATGTCAAAGCTCTTAGTCTATGGGAAACAATTGAAAGTGAAGATGATCCTCTTCCACTTGGACCAAATCCAACAGTTGCACAAATGAAGATTTAAGAAGATGCGAAGTCAAGGAAACCCAAGACTCTCACATGTCTTCATTCAGCACTTTCAGATGTGATTTTTGTAACACCCCGTATCCAAAAATAAAGATTTCAGATTTCTGGTGTTACAGGTGGCACTCATGGACATCATCCACGGACAGTAGATGGACTCACGATCAGTCCTGCAAGTCCGTGGTTTGTGACAGAAAACTTCCCCAGAACTCAGTCAGAAAAATTGGCTAAGTCCCGACTCACGGACAGACTCACGGTCCGTAGATCAAACCACAGTCCGTGGTCTGTGTTCGTGGATCGAGACTTCCCTTACCCAGCCTCTGACACAAACTACGGTCAACCAGCACGGACCGTTATTCAATCCACGGTCCGTAGGTCTGACCGTAGATGAGGGTCAGCAGCCAGTTACCTGAAAAATATTGATGGGTCAACTTCAGATGGTCATAACTCTTAGCACAAAATTAATTATGTGTCCTATGACCAATTGTTAGATAGATAATTGAATTATCTTTCCAACGCCACCGAGTTTGCAAAATTCTGACCTCCGAGTAAAAAGTTATGCCCGTTTTAGTGAAGCCCTGTCGGGCAGACTCGACCTACGGACCCAATCGACAGACCGTCGATTAATTGACGGACCGTAGGTCCATTCCGTCAGTCACTCCGACAGCAGTTAATTCAGGGGTTTTTTGGTCTTTTCCTATTTCGTTTATCCCCTAAGATACGTCGTTTAGACCCTAAATCATGAGGTTTTAATTAGTTTAAGCCTAGAAACATAACTAGAACCTACCTAAGTCAAATTCATTAATCAAAACTTAGAAAATTAGAATCAAGAAGGAGAAAAAAGGTCAAGAACCCTAGTTCAAGAACGCATCGAGGTTTCTTCAGTTCCAGCCCCAAAATCGAAAGATTTCTCCGTGGAATTCGTCACCAGGTATATGGGATTTCACTAGTGGGTTCCTTTCGCCCATTAGGTCCCTAGAATTCAGTCAGATTCTTGATTCCATGATTATGAACAGACCTAGGGTTTCTAGAATTATAGCAGATCATCATGAATTAGTTATTTAAATGTTCCAAATCAATTTATCATGTTATTGCTCAGTTTATCGCATGAATTTCAGAACCCTAGCTATGTATTTCTTTAGTTCTTGAATTACACATGCTAGGTCAGATATTTCAGTATTCAGTTTTACGTGCCTCAGTTTATGAATGCATCATTAGCAGATTAATTGTTGTATTCTCAGTTTGCATGTTCAGTTTCGAGCTATCCAGTATTTACAGAAACTCAGTCATAATGTGTTGACCACTTAATCTATTGGGAGTAGCATAATACCGAGTTGGACTAGGCTTTCAGCATACCCATATAGTCCCAAAACTACGAGCCACGTAGGTGTAAGTCCCATCTGTGGGCAATATTAGTTTAGTGATCACGCTAGTCATGCCTCTATACCTTTGGCCGGGTATATTGGGTCCTCTCGATGGGGCGTATACATCGGACTCCACATTTAGCTCATATGGTTTTATGTTGGTTATTAGTAGCTCCCACAGTTCAGTCAAACTCTATTGCATTGACCACATTTATAGTTCATTCAGTATTCAGTCAGCATGTTATAAATTGGTCATTGCATTCAGTTAGCTCAGTATTCAGTATTTTCAGTATCTATATCATGTTCAGATTATTTCATTGCTTCATTGCTTTGTTCAGTTATATGTTATTTCAGTTTTACTCTATCCTGCATGCTCAGTACCTTTCAAGTACTGACGCATACGTGCGCTACATCTTCTCGTGATGTAGGTTCAGGTTCTCAGTATCCTATTCACGCTTAGATCGATTCTCGATCTTCAGTTCAACAGCATCAGTGGTGAGTCCTCATTCTTCGAGGACTAGTGGCATGTTTATCTTTATCGTTTTTAGTCTTTAGTTTTAGTTTTGCTAGATCTAGTTGGGGCATGTCCCAACATTTCTAGTCAGTTTAGAGACTTATTTCAGACATAGTTAGATTCAGCTTAGTGTTTTGAGTTTGATATTTCTTTGTATTAAACTCTCAGATTTGATATATTCAACTATAGTATATGGGTATTCCCCATCTTTTCAGATTTATTTATGATTTAGCTTTTACATCAGTTTATTATCTTTAGTATGCTCATGATCATGCCAGCAGGGTTAGCTTGGGATCACTTGTGGTCCTAGGTCCCGTGTCCGCATCTTGGGGGTAGCTCGGGGCGTGATAAACTTGGTATCAGAGCATTAGGTTTAAGTGTCCTAGGATGTCTGAAAAGTCGCATTAGGTAGAGTCCTTTTCATGGATGTGTAGTGCGCACCATATCTAATAAGGGGGAGGCTACAAAGTGTTTAGGAAATCTTCATTTTCTTGTTACTCTTATCGTGCGTAAGGTATGATCTAAATTCCGTTCTAACTCGACATTCTACGTTTCAGTGATCATGCCTCCTCGTAGAGCTTATGCTAGGAATGCGAATGCCATGAACGCAAACGCAACTCCTCCAGTTCCAGATCAAGAAGTGTCGAATGCTGAATTCAGGAATGTCATTCAAATGTTGGCTCAAAGTGTCGCTAACCAGAACAATCAGCGAGTTCAAGCTCCTGTGAATGCAAATGATGGATTGGCAGCAGCAAGGGTTCGTGACTTTGTTAGGATGAATCCTCCAAGTTCTTAGGATCGCAGACCGGTGAAGATCCCCAGAATTTCTTGGATGATATCAAGAAGATCTTTGAGGTAATGCAGGTCACTGGGAATGATCGGGTTGAGTTGGCATCTTACCAACTTAAGGATGTAGCTCATATCTGGTATACTCAGTGGAAGGAGAACAGGGATACAGATGCTGTTCCTATTACTTGGGAATGTTTCAGCGAAACCTTTCTAGACAGGTTTTTCCCCATAGAGTTGAGAGAAGCAATGGCCCAGGAATTTATGAACTTAAGGCAGGGTAACATGACTGTCCAAGAGTATGGGTTCAAGTTTAACCAACTCTCTAGGTATGCTCCTCACATGGTTGCTGATTCCAGGGCTCAGATGAATAAGTTTCTATATGGAGTGTCAGACTTAGTGAAGACAGAGTGCAGGAATGCTATGTTGTTGGGAGACATGAACATCTCTAGGCTCATGACTCATGCTCAGCAGGTTGAGGGTGATAAGCTTAGGGAACAGGCTAAGGAGACTAAGAAAGCAAGAATAGGTAACTACGAGTATTCCCAACAGAAATTGGGTGGTGGAAATCGCTCGCATTTTCAGCAGAAGTCTTCGACTCCAGCCCCTTCATCAGCTAGTATTCCATCCCCCAGGTTCCGTAATGATCAGAAAGGTAGGGCGTCAGGCTCTAAGTCTCAAGGTAGTGTTTCAGGCACCAAAACCTACCTAACTTGTCCGAAATGTAGTAGGAACCATCCGAGCGAGTGCCTTGCAGGTAAGGAAGGATGCTTTGGGTGTGGCCAGTCTGATCATATATTGAAGGATTGTCCTTCAAGACAAGGTCAAGGAGGAAATAATGGTAGAGCTCAGTCTACAACTTCAGCAGCACCAGCAGGTCGCCCGACTCAGCAGGGTAACTCTTCTGGTACTGGTGGCGGACAGCACCAAAACAGGCTTTATGCTCTTCAGGCTCGTCAAGATCAGGAAGATTCTCCTGATGTAGTCACTGGTACGTTACGAGTCTTTGATCTTGATGTTTATGCATTGTTAGATCCAGGGGATACTTTGTCTTTTGTAACTCCTTACATAGCAGTCCAATTCAGTGTTAGTCCAGAAACTCTTTCAGAACCTTTCTCAGTCTCTACTCCAGTCGGTGACCCAGTTATAGCTAGACGGGTATACAGAAATTGCCCTGTCACAGTCTCTCAGAAAGTCACCTCAGCAGATCTTGTAGAGTTAGAAATGGTAGACTTCGATGTCATTCTAGGCATGGATTGGTTACATTCATGTTATGCCTCAGTTGATTGTAGAACTAGGATTGTTCGTTTTCAGTTTCCAGACGAACCAATCCTAGAATGGAAGGGTAGTAGCTTAGCGCCTATGGGTCGATTCATTTCTTACCTTAAGGCCAGAAAGATGATCTCTAAGGGTTATCTCTATCATCTAGTTCGGGTTAAGGATTCTAGTTCCGAAACCCCAACTCTTGAGTCAGTTCCTGTAGTCAGTGAGTTTCCAGAAGTGTTCCCAGAAGATCTTCCTGGAGTTCCTCCCGAAAGGGAAATAGACTTTGGAATTGATCTCCTTCCAGATACCCAGCCTATCTCTATCCCTCCTTACAGAATGGCTCCAGCTGAGCTTAAGGAATTGAAAGAGCAGTTGAAAGACCTTCTAGATAAGGGCTTCATCAGACCTAGTATTTCGCCATGGGGTGCACCAGTGTTGTTCGTGAAGAAGAAAGATGGTTCTCTCAGAATGTGCATTGACTATAGGCAGTTGAACAAGGTCACAATCAAGAATAAGTATCCCATCCCCAGGATTGATGACTTGTTTGACCAACTTCAGGGTGCTAGTCATTTCTCAAAGATAGACCTCAGATCAGGTTATCATCAGCTTAGAGTCAGAGATAGTGACATTCCGAAGACAGCCTTCAGAACTCGGTATGGTCATTATGAATTTGTAGTTATGTCATTTGGACTAACCAATGCTCCTGCAGCTTTCATGGATTTGATGAACAGAGTGTTCAAGCAGTACTTGGACTTGTTCGTTATCGTCTTTATTGATGATATCCTCATTTACTCTAGGAATGAGGAAGAACATGCAAGTCATTTGAGAGTTGTTCTGCAAACTCTCAAAGATCACCAGTTATTTGCAAAATTTAACAAGTGCGAGTTTTGGTTACAATCAGTTGCCTTCCTTGGGCATATTGTGTCTAGTGAAGGAATTCGAGTAGATTCCCAGAAGATAGAAGCAGTGAAACAATGGCCCAGACCTACCTCTGCTACAGATATCAGAAGTTTCTTGGGTCTAGCGGGCTATTACAGACGGTTTGTGGAAGGATTTTCATCCATAGCCTCTCCATTGACTAAGTTAACTCAGAAAAAGGTTAAGTTCCAATGGTCAGATGATTGTGAGAAAAGCTTTGCAGAACTGAAAACTAGGTTGACTACAGCTCCTGTCTTGACTCTACCAGAGGGTTCAGATGGTTATGTGATCTATTGTGATGCATCCAGGGTCGGCCTAGGTTGTGTGTTGATGCAGCGAGGTAAGGTTATAGCTTATGCTTCCAGACAACTTAAGGTACATGAGAAGAATTATCCAACTCATGACCTCGAGCTTGCAGCAGTGGTGTTTGCACTCAAGATTTGGAGACACTACTTGTATGGTGTTCATGTAGATGTGTTCACAGACCATAAGAGCCTTCAGTATGTATTCACCCAGAAAGAGTTGAATCTTCGCCAGAGAAGGTGGCTTGAGTTCCTCAAAGATTATGATATGAGCGTGCATTACCATCCGGGTAAGGCGAATGTAGTAGCAGATGCCCTTAGCAGACTATCCATGGGTAGTGTAGCACATGTTGAGGAAGAAAGGAGAGAGCTAGCAAAGGATGTTCACAGACTTGCTCGCCTAGGAGTTCGTCTTATGAGCATATCAGATGGTGGTGTAACGGTTCAGAATGGGGCAGAATCTTCTTTGGTAGTAGAGGTTAAGGAAAAGCAAGATAGTGATCCAATCTTGCTTGAACTTAAGGGTGCAGTCCACAATCAGAGAGTGGAGGTTTTCTCCCAAGGGGGAGATGGTGTACTTCGCTATCAAGGTAGATTGTGTGTTCCTGATGTGGGTGAATTGAGACAGTATATTCTCGCAGAAGCCCACAATTCCAGATATTCTATTCATCCAGGCGCCACTAAGATGTACCGTGATCTACGGGAAGTCTATTGGTGGAATGGTATGAAAAGAGATATAGCAGACTTTGTGGCTAAGTGCCCCAATTGCCAGCAAGTAAAGGTAGAACATCAGAAACCAGGAGGTATGACTCAAGAGATTGACATTCCTACTTGGAAGTGGGAAGTGATCAACATGGACTTCATCACAGGTTTACCTCGTACTCGCAGACAACATGACTCCATTTGGGTGATTGTTGATAGGGTTACTAAGTCTTCTCGCTTTTTGGCGGTCAAGACTACAGATTCGGCGGAGGATTACGCCAAGCTTTACATTAATGAGATTGTGAGGTTGCATGGGGTTCCTTTGTCTATCATCTCAGATAGAGGTCCTCAGTTTACCTCTCATTTCTGGAAGTCATTTTAGAAGGGTCTTGGTACTCAGGTTAATCTTAGCACAACATTTCATCCACAGACGGATGGTCAGGCAGAGCGTACCATTCATACCTTAGAGGACATGTTGAGAGCTTGTGTGATCGACTTCAAGGGTAGTTGGGATGATCACCTTCCTCTAATAGAGTTCGCCTACAACAATAGCTACCATTCCAGCATTTAGATGGCCCCTTATGAGGCATTGTATGGGCGTAGATGTAGATCTCCAGTTGGTTGGTTTGAAGTAGGTGAAGCAGCCTTGATAGGACTAGATTCGGTCCTTGATGCTATGGAGAAAGTGCAACTCATTAGAGATAGACTTAAGACTACTCAGAGTCGCCAGAAGTCTTATGCAGATGTGAGAAGAAGGGAACTAGAGTTCCAAGTTGATGATTGGGTTTTCCTGAAAGTGTCACCCATGAAGGGAGTGATGAGATTTGGCAAGAAAGAAAAACTTAGCCCCAAATATGTAAGCCCTTACCGGATCTTGAAAAGGATTGGTAAAGTGGCTTATGAGTTAGAGTTGCCAGCAGATTTAGTAGCAGTGCATCCAGTCTTTCACATTTCTCTTTTAAGAAGTGTGTGGGTGATCCAGCATCCATAGTACCATTAGAGAGTATGGCCATGAAAGATAGCCTTTCATATAAGGATGTACCAGTTGAGATTCTCGATCGTCAGGTTAGAAGGTTGAGAAATAAAGAAGTCGCTTCAGTCAAGGTTTTGTGGAGGAGTCAGTCCGTAGAGGGAGCTACTTAGGAAGTAGAAGCAGCCATGAAGTCCAAGTATCCTCACCTTTTTCCTTCCGATTCCATTCCAGCTTGAGGTAATAGTTCCTCTTCAGTTTTTAAGTCATTCATGCGAAAATTCATTCTTAGAATCATGTTCCTTCAGTTTGTACTTGCATTTTCAGCGCATTTGCATGTTCTTGGAACTCAGTTCAGTTAGAAATTCAGTTCTCAGTGTTTAGTGGTAGGGATTGCAGCCCTTTCCCTCTATTTCAGCTAGATTAGTCTTCATTCGAGGACGAATGGTCCCAAGGGGAGATAATGTAACACCCCATATCCGAAAATAGAGATTTCAGATTTCTAGTGTTACAGGTGGCACTCACGGACACCATCCATGGACCGTAGATGGACTCACGGTCAGTCATGCAGGTCCGTGGTTCGTGACAAAAACTTCCCCAGAACTCAGTCAGAAAAATTGGCTAAGTCCCGACTCACGGACAGACTCACGGTCCATAGATCAGACCACGGTCCGTGGTCTGTGTTCGTGGATCGAGACTTCCCTTACCCAGCCTCTGACACAAACTACGGTCGACCAGCACGGACCGTCATTCAATCCACGGTCCGTCGGTCTGAACAGAGATGAGGGTCAGCAACCAGTTACTTGAAAAATATTGATGGGTCAACTTCAGATTGTCATAACTCTTAGCACAAAATGAATTATGTGTCCTATGACCTATTGTTAGATAGATAATTGAATTATCTTTCCAACTCCACCGAGTTTGCTAAATTTTGACCTCCGAGTAAAATGTTATGCCCGTTTTAGTGAAGCCCTGTCGGGCAGACTCGACCTACGAACCCAATCGACGGACCGTTGATTGATTGATGGACCGTAGGTCCATTCCGTCAGTCACTCCGACAGCAGTTAATTCAGGGGTCTTTTGGTCTTTTCCTATTTCGTTTATCCCCTAAGATACGTCGTTTAGACCCTAAATCATGAGTTTTAATTAGTTTAAGCCTAGAAACATAACTAGAACCTACCTAAGTCAAATTCATTGATCAAAACTTAGCAAATTAGAATCAAGAAGGAGAAAAAAGGTCAAGAACCCTAGTTCAAGATCGCGGCAAGGTTTCTTCAGTTCCAGCCCCAAAATCGAAAGATTTCTTCGTGGAATTCATCACCAGGTATGTGGGATTTCACTAGTGGGTTCCTTTCGCCCATTAGGTCCCTAGAATTCAGTCAGATTCTTGATTCCATGATTATGAACAGACCTAGGGTTTCTAGAATTATAGCAGATCATCATGAATTAGTTATTTAAATGTTCCAAATCAGATTATCATGTTATTGCTCAGTTTATCGCATGAATTTCAGAACCCTAGCTATGTATTTCTTTAGTTCTTGAATTACACATGCTAGGTCAGATATTTCAGTATTCAGTTTTACATGCCTCAGTTTATGAATGCATCATTATCAGATTAATTGTTGCATTCTCAGTTTGCATGTTCAGTTTCGAGCTATCCAGTATTTACAGAAATTCAGTCATAACCAGTTAACCACTTAATTCATTGGGAGTAGCATAATACCGAGTTGGACTAGGGTTTCAGCGTACCCATATAGTCCCAGAACTACGAGCCACGTAGGTGTAAGTCCCCTCTGTGGGCAACATCAGTTTAGTGATCACGCCAGCATGCCTCTATACCTCTGGCAGGGTATATTGGGTCCTCTCGATGGGGCGTATACATCGGACTCCACATTTAGCTCATGTGGTTTTATGTCGGTTATTAGTAGCTCCCACAGTTCAGTCAGACTCTATTGCATTGACCATATTTCAGTACAGTCAGTATTCAGTCTCAGCATGTTATAAATTTGGTCATTGCATCAGTTAGCTCAGTATTCAGTATTTTCAGTATCTATATCATGTTCAGATTATTTCATTGCTTTATTGCTTTGTTCAGTTATATGTTATTTCAGCTTTACTCTATCCTGCATGCTCAGTACCTTTCAAGTACTGACGCATACGTGCGCTACATCTTCTCGTGATGTAGGTTCAGGTTCTCAGTATCCAGATCACGCTTAGATCGGTTCCCGATCTCCAGTTCAGCAGCATCAGTGGTGAGTCCTCATTCTTCGAGGACAATAGTCATGAGTTTCTTTTCAGTATTTTTAGTCTTTAGTTTCAGTTTTGCTAGATCTAGTTGGGGCATGTCCCAACATTTCTAGTCAGTTTAGAGGCTTATTTCAGACATAGTTAGATTCAACTTAGTGTTTTGAGTTTGATATTTTTTTGTATTAAACTCTCAGATTTGATATATTCAGCTATAGTATATGGGTATTCCCCATCTTTTCAGATTTATTTATGATTTAGCTTCCGCATCAGTTTATTATCTTTAGTATTCTCATGATCATGGCAGCAGGGTTAGATTGGGATCACTTGTGGTCCTAGGTCCCGTGTCCGCGTCTTGGGGGTAGCTCGGGGCGTGACAATTTTCACAAGAATAATGTCTTGTGAAACACCTAAAGAAGTATGGGAGAAGCTAAAAGAGGAGTTCGATGAAAGTGACAGAGTGAAGACTGTCAAACTCTTAACTCTCAAAAGAGAATTTGAGATGTTAAGGATGAAAGAAGGAGATACTGCGAAAGAGTATTCTGCCAAACTTGTGGAGATTGTAAACGAAGTAAGGTTGTTTGGTGAAATCTTTCTAAATTCGAAAGTGGTGGAGAAGATGATAATAAGCCTACCAGCAAGGTTTGAATCTAAGATTTCAGCAATAGAAGAATCTTATGATCTGAAGACCTTATCGGTAGCGGAATTGATCAGCAAGTTGCAGGCTCAAGAACAACGATCAAGTATAAGAGCTGAAGAAGTAGTTGAAGTGGCATTTTAGGCAAAGCATAAAGGCAAGCAGTCAATGAAGGACAATAGAAGGATGGATCAAGATAAAGTAGCAAAGGGGAAAACATGGAAGGAACCTCCAAAGAAAGGAAAGTTTCCACCTTGCAACCATTGTAAAAGAACCAATCATCAAGAAAAGGATTGTTGGTTCAAAGGAAAGCCATCGATTCAATGCAGGTTTTGTAGAAAAATGGGTCATATTGAGAAGAATTGTAGGCTCAAGCAGAATCAACCACAACAACGCTATGTCCAGCAAGCAAATTTTACTGAAGAGTCCTAAAAGGAAGAAGAAAGCTTGTTTATGGCTTCTCATGAAGAAAACACAACCAACAAATCCTCATGGTTCATAGATAGTAGATGTACGAGTCATATGTCACACAATGAGCTCATGTTTCATACAATTGACAAGTCAATCAAAATTAAAGTAAGGATGGGAAATGGTGAGATGGTAGATGCACTTGGAAAGGGTTCAATTGCCTTTCAGACTACACAAGGTACAAAGTTTATACATGATGTGTTGTATGTTCCTTCTTTAGCATGTAACTTGTTAAGTGTGGCTCAAATGATGTCTGAAGGCTATTCCTTAATTTTTAAGGACAAACATTGTTTGATTTTTTACTATGAAGATAGTTTGATTGTTAAAGTAGAAATGGTGGATAAAACTTTTCTTTTAGATGGGAGGTTTGATAGTGCAAATTTTGCAAGTAAGGACGATTCATGGTTGTGGCACAAAAGATATGGTCATTTTAACTATGCTACTTTAAAGTCTATGTATGAAAAGGGATTGACTAAGGATATACCTAAGATTTCATTGTCTAAAGAAGTTTGTGAGTCATGTCAGATGGGTAAGGTACACAGAAATCATTTCCTAAAAGTGCTACCTGGAGGGCAACTGAAAAACTTGAACTAGTTCACACAAATGTGTGTGGACCTATAGGCATCATCTTTGGGACACAATAAATATTTTGTGCTCTTTATTGATGACTTAACAAGGATGACTTGGGTGTATTTTCTGAGTAACAAGTCTCAAGTATTTCTAGTTTTCAAGAAATTTAGTGCTTTTGCAGAAAGACAAAATGGTTGTAAGCTAAAGGCTTTGAGGTCGGACAATGGTGGTGAATACACTTCAAATGAGTTCAATAAGTATTGTGAAGATATGGGGATTGATCACAAGTTGACAGTAAGTTATTCGCCCGAACAAAATGGAGTCTCGGAGAGGAAGAACAGAACAATAGTTGAAATGGTAAGATGTTTGTTGTTGGAAAAGAAATTGCCACAAAGCTTTTGGGCAGAAGCTATTCATACTTCAGTGTATCTGTTAAATAGGTTGCCAACAAAATTTATGGGTGAAAAGACTCTTATTGAGGCATAGAGTGGAATACAACCATCTGCCAGGCATCTAAAAGTTTTTGGTTCGATATGCTATTCTCACGTTCCTTCTGTCAAAAGAAGCAAACTTGAACCAAAAGGTGAATTCGGGATCTTTATTGGTTATTCATCACAAGCCAAGGGTTATAGAGTTTTCAACTTGCAAACAAAAAGTATTTCAATCTGAAGAGATGTAGTCGTGGATGAGCATGTTTATTGGAACTGGGATAAGGAGCAAATTGAGAAAGATAATGCAGTTTTTCAGAACTTGAGTCCGCTGCATGAAATCCAATCATTTGGGTCTGAAACTCTGGAAGAAGACGAAGAATCAGACGGGGAATCCTCACTAGATTCGCCAATTTTGAAGACAAGGTCTCTTTCTGAGATATATGAAAGATGTAATGTTGCAATCTCGGAAACAAATAGCTATCAAGAAGCATCAAGACATGAAGTTTGGATTGAAGCCATGAAGGAGGAGATTGGTATGATAAAAAAGAATGATACTTGGAAGTTGGTTGATAAACCCAAAAATAGAAATATGATCAGGGTGAAGTGGGTTTATAGAACCAAACTTAATCCAGATAGCTCAGTTTATATATACAAAGCAAGGCCTGTTGTGAAAGGTTACGCGCAAGTTGCAGGTATGGATTATGGAGACACGTTTGCACCTGTTACACGACATTATACAATAAGGCTGCTATTTGCTTTGGCAGCTCAATCAAATTGGAAGTTGTATCATTTCGATATGAAATCGGCATTCTTAAATAGACTGTTGCAGGAGGAGATATATGTTGATCAACCAGAAGGCTTTCAAGTCGCATGAATGAAGGATAAAGTCTACCGACTTCATAAGGCATTGTATGGATTAAAGCAGGCTCCTCGAGCATGGTACAGTAAGATTGATACTCATCTCATTCATTATGGCTTCAAGATAAGTGAAAATGAAGCCACTTTATATGTGAAGAAGTCTAAAGGAGGAGATGTGTTTGTGATGTCACTCTATGTTGATGATCTTCTGGTAACAGGAAACAATAAAGCAATGGTGAATCAGTTCATGCAAGAGATGGAGACCAAGTTTGAAATGTCAGATTTGGGTGAAATAAGTTACTTTCTGGGAATGGAGATTCATCAAGCTACTGCTAGAATCTTTATTTCTCAGAGAAAATATGCATGGGATATTCTTAAAAGGTTCAAGATGGAGAGGTGCAAGTCTGTACCGACTCCACTGGTTCACAATGAAAAGATTTTGAAGTTTGAAGGAGGTGACAGGGCTGAACCAACAGCTTATAGAAGTCTGATTGGTAGTTTGCTGTATTTGACAGCAACAAGACCAGATCTCATGTTCGCGACAAGTTTACTGTCAAGGTTTATGCAACCTCCAAGTCAAGTTCATCTTGGTGTTGCTAAACGAACGTTGGGATATATCAAAGGAACTGTTTATTATGGTATTTGGTTTAAGAGGGAAGAGTAAGGGCAACTGATGGGTTATTCAAATAGTGATTGGGCAGGAAGCGTTGATGATATGAAAAGCACTTCTGGATATGCTTTGTTCAGGCATGTTCTCATGGAATTCAAAGAAGCAAGAGGTGGTAGCTCAATCTTCCCGCAGAAGCAGAACATATCGCCGCTGCTGGTGCAACTAATCAGGCTTTATGGTTAAGAAAGATTCTACGTGATCTGGAGCAAAATGACATTGAAGCTACTGTCATTAAGGTTGACAACAAGTCAGTAATATCTATGGCCAAAAATCCAGTGCAACATGGTCGTAGCAAGCATATAAATGTGAAGTTTCATGCTATCAGGCAAGCAGAAAAGGATGTCGAAGTTCAACTTGTTCATTGCAGCTCAGATCAGCAGATTGCAGACATATGACCAAGGCTCTTCTTAAGGGGAAATTGAAAGTTCTAAGGGCTAAGTTGGGAGTATCCAAGAAAAATCTCAGGGAGGAGTGTTAGAAAATGAGATATTTCTAGATGGTTTTTGTTTAATTGTTCTTTTTTAAAATATTATGTTAAGTATGTAGAGGAAAGGTAGTCCGTGTTTTATGGAATATGTTTTGTAAGAAAGTCAATAATGATTGGATATGTATGGTCCTCTACTAACTTTGGAAAAGCTTATGTAGTTATATGTGTGTATGCCTTTTGAAAGCTGAATATGAATGAAAATAACCTCTGTTGAACCTTATCTTTTTTCTCTAAAAGTTTAAATCCTAACAAAACTTATGTGAGTTATTAGTTTCATCTCGAAATTATTGATTAGCTTTAAATAAACCTCTTTACTTTATTAACCAAACTTAAATACACTGTAACATAAATAAACCTCTTTACTTTATTAACCAAACTTAAATACACTGTAACATCTCACAATTTGAAATAACTAGAAAAGAAGTGCAAAATCTGGAAATAGTCATTTTTGGAAAGTGTAAGGAAATCTAGAAAATTTTAAGCAAGTTAAAGTGAGTTTTTGGTCAACTTCAAATGACCATAACTCCTAGCTCAGGATGATTTAGGTGTAGTTATATATATGGTTGGAAAACTCTTGGAATGATCTTTCCAAGGCCACTGAGTTTGCACGATTTCAATATCGTATGAGTAAGTTATGCCTTTCGAAAGTTGGGCTATTGGATTAGGAAATGTCCAATCCGGATTTTTGAAGGGTAGTTTGGTCTTTTCCGTACCCGATTAATTAAATCCGTTTTAGTAAATTAAGTGGGGTCAAAAATTGAGTTAGTTCAGTTTACGCTTTTGAGAAATAGAGTTGGGGCTTTTGGAGAAAGAACGCAAGAGAAAGGAGAAGAGGAAAAGCAAGATTCGCCAAGAACAATCGATTTTGGTTGTGGATTCGCCAAGGAATTGATCCTACAAGGTATGTGAGTTTCTCATAGCATTGGGTTCATTCACCCACGCGCCAAACATGTTTAATTCAGTGAGATTCGTCCTAGAAGAGTTGGAAAAATTGATGTTCTTAACAAATATTCTTGAATTCGAATGTTGTTAGCAAATTAGAACGAATTGAGAAGTTTATGAGATCCTTACTTTGTGTTTAGGGTTGCTTTGAGTTAGTTTCTTGAGTATACATGTTGGGCATCATGATTTAAAATGAATTTGAGGAAGATAATAGAATTTAGGTGGTTTGAGGCTAAAAAACGAAGAAGGAAAAAGTCGAGTAAGGTTCATGAAACAAGTCCGCATCGCGGACTTGTTCCCCCCTATGAACAAAAATCTTCTCCGCGTCGCGGAGAGGACGCGGACTCCTCTGTCTCAAATTTAATTTCGCGACCATTTATTTAGAAACACCTCCGCGTCGCGAACTTGTTCCAAGACGGTGATTTCGTAACTTTTCTCAAGTTTAGCTATTCCAAATCATTCCTAAACATCAAGAGACCTTTCCTATCACAAATCATAATCCTTGAATCCATAATTCAATTCAAGGAAAGTTAAGAGTCAATTCAAGTAAAGTTAAGAGTCAAATCAAGTGAAGTTCATCAAAGTTTTCAAGGGTCTTTTACAAATGTTCTAACTTTGTTTTAAAACTTAAGTTTCAAGTTAAGCAAAGAGTAAAGAGTTGAGTTCACTCCTTAAAAAGCTATTAGGAAACTAATTAAGTATTCTCAAAGAGTTTATAAATGTTTTCACATTTGAGCAAGAAAAGGGATCATCGATTCCAAGAGAGCTTCTATGCTAAGTTTTGAGTAATTATCTCAAACCAAAGAAAGAAGTTGTTTTAAAACATATGAGCTAAGTATATTTTTGGGAGTAGTATTGAGCACCGATATGGGGATGCGAGTTCATATTAACTCAAGTCTTCATAAACCATGTAGCCATCATGGGTAGAAAAAGGATCATACTTTTTAGATGATTCCTTAGTGCTTTTTAGCGTAGACTAGTGGATCCACTTATTAGTTCAGGTTCTATACTGACGGCAAGGTATAGGACGGTCCTTGGCAACGTGAGGTAAAACGTTGTACCATCACTTAGGCTCATAGTGATGGTTGTCGGTTAGAGAATCTCCCACAAAAGTTATATTACTTTCTAAATGAGTAAAGTTAAGTTTGTTATTGTTTTGTCTTTAACGAATTAAGGTTGTTTTCAGCTGTTTTATAAAGCTTTTCATATATTACATGTGTTTCATTGCTTTATTTTGAGTTAAGTATTCATGAGTTGAGAAGAGTCAAGGTAAATGTTTCTTTCAGAATTCTTTCAAGCCTATGTATTGTTTAGTATTCCAACTCGCATACTCGTACATTCAATGTACTGATGCCAGTTGGCCTGCATCGTCTTATGATGCAGACACAGGTAACCAGGATCAGCATCCAGCACCTCGTTGATCCAACTTGAGCACTCCAAGTCTGTGGTGAGCCTCCTTGCATCCGGAGGACTCCTTTATTTTCTTTCTAGTTTAGTTCATTAGGATGTTGTGGGGTTTGTCCCAACATCCCTTTCAGTTGTTTTAGAGGCTTCATAAACAGTCAGTTATTAGTTCTTTAGTCTTCTCATTTCATATTATGTTAAGACATGGGTTGTCATTTTGGCCAAGTTGAATGTTTAATTCTTCTAACATTCTAAGCTATACTATTAAGCTATTTGAGTAAGTTCATTTGATAATTGTAATCATGCTTAGAGTCTTCCGCTGAGTTAAGTAAGTCAGGCCAAGGGTTCGCTTAGGGCCAGCAATGGTATTCGAGTGCCAATTCCACCCAGGGTGTAGGCTCGGGGCGTGACATACACCCCCGATCTTGCAACATGAGTGAAATACACCTCTAAATTCTTGCCAAGTACCCTTCAACACTTCTCTCGGCTTTTTATTAAGAGTCTCGTGTTCCTACAAGAGTTTAAGACCACTTGTTATGTCATATGGTAGATCGAGAGTGTAGGGAGTGTGTCTAAGTTTAGTTAGTCAAGTGGACGGGTGTTTTTAAGGCTATCAATAATTTAGAGACAAAATCAATAATTTACGACAAGTTCAAAGCTAGTTGTTATCAATACTTCTCTCTAAAATGAATAGTCTCAAATTGACTAAAAAAAAAAGCTAACCTCAAGATCTGGTGTCAACTAGAAATTTCTTTCAAAATCGATTTACCCATAACTTGAAGAATGCATACGTCAAAAATCAACTAAATTAAGCCACTAATGGGTCGTAATCAAAGAAATCCATATATACTTGGGGAAAAAATTCCAAACACCATAAAATCACTTATTTAATGATCAGATTAATAAGAAAAACATAAATTAAGGATTAAACTCTTATCCCGTGAAGCAATCTAGCAAAGCCCTTGTATTTGCAGTGGAATCAACTTAACACACATGGCCTCGCAAAAGAGGCTCTCAATGGTGTGGACAAATCTCATTTTGACGATTGCACGCCAGATACTGCAATAACATATTATCTCCAATAATAGCCAAGCCCTGGAATCGACTCTCATAATTCATTTGGAATCCTACACAAATAAACAAATGCGTAGATTGACAAAAAATCACATTTCAAATTTATTGGAATCATGAAATCACCTGTTCGGAGTCGTATTGACCTAAAGTTAACTGTGGTCAACCTTAAGTTTCTTAAACTTCAAAATTTTAACCAATGATCCAAAATGCTCTTGAACACCTTAGGATCCGGATCAACTATTCAACCAAGTCAAAAAGAACCTTTCAGGCCTAACCAAACTCGAGCTCGTATTAATTTAAAATATTGACTTTGATTAAACTTTTCAACACAAAAAAATACCTATCCCATCACCTTGGGATTTGTATCACCCATCCTTGTAAGTTAGAAATGACATATAGAAGTTTAAGGAAGAGGTAAAATAGGGGAAATACATAGAAAATACAAAATGATCATGAGGGCCGTTACATTAGAAATCAACATGGAAGAAACTAATATAAAACATTCCAGTGGCATGAATGAACTCTCTGCAAACTTCAAATGATAGTTTCCAGGCATAATACATAAATATGTCCTTTAACTCAGTCTCACTTCATATTTATACCCTCCAACTTTGAGTGTATACAAGTAGATACTTAAACTTGTACAAAGTTGAACAAATAGACACATGTAGCATCATACATGACAATTTGAGTTCTACATGGTATTCCATGTGTATTATGTCACATAAGACTCACGTTTCTACTTGTTAAATTTTATACAAGTTTAAGTCTCTACTTGTGCACATCCAAAATTGAAAGGCACAAATATGGAATGAGGATAAGTTAAAAAACACATTTATGTATTATGCCTAGTTTGTACTATTATGGCAACAAAGTATAATGGGTACAAATATCTCTTAAATAAATCTCTGAGATAACCTTGTGTCAAGAGTTCGATCAACAGAAGCAAGAAGTTTTTCTTTATTTGATTTTATATTCCGAAACCACTCAACTAGATATCGAGTTTCTTCATATCGATGCAACATCTAAAGCAACATTTAGAAGTTCAGGTTTTCCCACCGAAAAAGATGTTGACTTAAGAGTGTCCTTTGGCATAAATTCATATACTAAAAACCTCTTATTTCCTTATTCAATGGAGTATGTAACCCAAGAGTGAAACTAAATGGCGATGCTGAACCTTGGAAACCACATATATTTCTGCCTGGAATTCATCCAATGTCTTGCAATTGATAATCACATATTCTCTTCTCTTCAATACAATTAGAATTTTATCTTCAGTTACACCTTTCTAATACACCTCCAAACCAAGCTCATTCTCTGGTGCAAAATTATGGGTTACTCTCCAAAGATCTTGGGTTGAAATGACAAGGTTTCCACTCCATGCATTACAAGTATATGTGTGTTTCGGATTGGAAATCTTTGGGTATGTATATTGAAAAGACCCTTACCAGATTACTGAAAGGATCAATTAGCTTATGAGCCAATTTAAAAGTTAATCAAAACATGTTTTCAACTTACGAGTAACAAACTAAAATTAATAAGTGGAGTAAAAACTCTGGGTGACTTGGCAGTTGAGCTTTAAATGATTGAAATTGATGAAACAATCAATTTTATTCAATACTCCTTGGTCCCTTTTTACTTATCAAATTTTGACTTGATACATCTATTAATAAAATAATTATTTGTAAAAGTGACTTTTACCATTTTACTCAAATTGAACCATGAACACCTCTATCTAATCTTAAGATAGAGGAAGAAAAACTAAGGTTCATTTCTTGGGTAGAATTTTGACTTTTATATCTAAAGGCCTATGTGTAAGTTAAATAAGTTAATGATTTATGATTGTTTCTTTCAGCTTTCAATAATTATTACTTAAAATTCATCCCTTTTTTTCACTTTTTAAAAATGGACAACTAAGTCAATTAAACATTTCTTTCTCCTATAAATAAAAACCATTGTCCATTATTTGGCAAATTTACTCTCTTCTTTGCAACACACAACCAGATTACAAAAGTCAAATCAAGTAATGTTTAAGCTTTTTGTGTCAATGAGGCAAACCTCATTAATTCTTCATCCCAAAAAGAGACCCTTTTCCATATGAAGGAAAAACTTGAGTTATTCCTCTCTTAGCTATCAAAATCAATTTTAGTTTATCATTGGAATCTCTGATACCGTTTGGCTCAACTACGTTTATAACGTTCCTTCAACTGCAAGTCTATCGGTCTCGGACGTATCTTGGGTAATTAGATTAACTGATGATGCCATTGAAGTGGGAATGGGGAAGTCTTTTTGGCCCAATTGACACTCCTGTTCTCTTGCTGCAACACTACCGTTCCTTGGAGATGAGATTAATTCGTGCAGCAAACTCATCAATTCCAGCTTTATTTTGCTGTTTTTTACTCCTAAGCACTGAAACCTGTAGAAGATCACAATGATAGCTACACTGATGGTCGAAGTTAATGTTAAATGATAACTTGTGCAGTGACATTTTGCAGCAACAGCAGTCAAAAATAGTATGTTAAAGAACAGAATCAGCGCAACTTGTGTGAGATCTGCAATATTGAAAGCCTTATCCTCAACATATCAACACAAAAAGCTAGATTTAAGCAATGCCTATTATTCCTTTTAACTAACCAATTATAATGATTTATACGCAGATCAGTATATGATAAGTGCACAAACAGGTTATTATCATCTTGAACCTCATTACCAAGTCTAAGGTTCGAGCTTTAGTTCTCTAGGTTCAATTGATTAAGCTCGAAGATTGGCTGCTGGTCTTATTAGTAACGAATTTTGACAAAAGCCAAAGGTATTGTGTAACTCAAAAAAGTATATATGAATAATTAATCTCTCGTGTTTTCCAACAATTAAGCAGATATTTGTCTAATGGATGGGATTCTCCTAAAAAAGAAACAAGAATATGAACAATGACAAAGTAAATAAGCCATCAATATTTTCGGTGATCAACTTTGACCATAACCAACTTGCTCCTAATTAATCTAATTGTCATTAAAACAACATTGCCAATTGTCATGCGCTCCTGCCTTTACTCCCCTCACCGCTCCCAAACACACACACACAGAAAGAAAGATAGATAGAGAGAATTATTAACTTGAGGTACCATCAGTTTAAACACAGAAATCATTGTATGCTGCATAAAACGTGAGAATATGCAGATTTATGATACCTTGGGCATATCCATAGAGCTGCCAAAATAACCTATTCCAAAAGACGAGGAAGAATATACAGCTGCAATCTCAACAGCTTCCAGCCTAGCCAAACTGCCCCCAACCTCTGGACAATGGATTGCCAGCCAATGGGGAAGTTCCTTTATTTTCTTTCCTTCAGATAAAAAGCATGAGAAAAGAGAAAGATAAGGGAACACTGGAACAGTCTTACCAGTCTTGGAGGATCTGCTTGAACTAGAAGGAATCCAGCACTTCGGTCAACACTGCATTGGCTGTTTTCTTGAATAGTTTGCAAAACCTTTTTACAGGCAGAAGATGGACCAGCTTGAGACCTGCAGAAAGAAACATGCAAGTACAAAATTTCAAGTGCAAAAAGCGAGATGGAATATATGTTTGTTTAAGTTCACAAATTTAACAATGAACACTAATTTTCAGTAATATTCATGGATTTTGCAGGTAAAATTTTCCCCACGATATAGAACTTCAATAACCATATTGTCTATATCTAATAATAAGGAGAAAAGGTAACGTGGACAAATGGGAAAGCAGGTATCTCAGAGACATGGCAAGCATACAGTGATGATGAGATACAGCATTCCCGAGCAGCAAATCCTTTCATTAGGTACTCTCCAGCACCACTGACACAGCATCCCACTATAAATGGAGCTCCAAAAGGTCCCCTTGACGATGCCCAACAACCGGAACCATACATTGCTGCTAGACCTACACGCCCACTTACCTGTTATAAGTTCAAAGATTGAAATAAGCAATCCAAAGAACTTATCAACTCAATATAAGAAAGAAGATAGGACCTCCGCTCTTGCAAATACAATAAAATTTGGAAGCAGGGAAAGTTTCACAAAAATTTAGTAGGCTAAAGAAAATAATAGACAGTGAAAGCAAGAAAACTGTTCACTCCAAGTAGATTGTACGAATAGTGCAAGGAAAAGAGAAACCCAATGCTCAACCAGAAGCAAACATCTTGGACGAAACCAAAACTGTGATACAACTTCTGCTTCCTTCAATAATATATTAGTTTTTCAATATTCAGTTAAATGGTGCTTGTAAAGACGAAGTATTATATAAGCCTTTCAAGCAGTCCATTATGAGCAGAGAATCAAGTGCAGGAAAAGGATATACAGAAGAACTATGAAGAAGAAATGAGAGGAGGGTAAGAGAAAACTATCATTCAAAGGATGAACATGATAGGGCCAACTGCTCATATCAAACCAAAAGGAAGAATTCAGGCCACAAACAATTGAGCATTGTAAAGTTTCTCAATATCCAACGAAATGACAAGGCTAATTTATACACAATAATAACATCTAAACAATACTGCGAAGTTTAATAGAAGCAGCGGAGGTATAGAAGATGGGAAAATATGTGTATATTATACTTGTTCAAACAGCAATATCTGTAATTTACACACAGTAATAACTTCTAAACAATACTAAGAAGTTTTAATAGAAGCAGCGGGGATATAGAAGATGGGAAAATATGTGTACACTATCTAGATAGAAATAAAGAAATACAAGAAACTCAGTGTTGTTAGCACTTAGCTTGCACGGCCCTACGTTCACTATCCATCACTGTCAACTCTTTTATATATTAATAAGGGTGAATTGTATCCTTCTTCCTCCATTTTTCTAGAGGATACACCAATTAGCTTGAGGGTGGGACATTGTAGATGTTGTCTGACCAAAAACTGTATTTGTTCTTTGATGAAAGTCCTTTGATAGCCAAGACCTTTAAAAATCAACACAGAAGGAGAAGAGGCTGCCTGAAAAGGTTAATCAACAGACAATTCTGTCTTGTTAGAATTACCAAGAAATCAATATGGATAGCTGGTTCTTTCCCAAAAGGCATGTCCATTGACAAATGCAACACCCCTTTTCAAGAATTGCAGTTGTGTTCAATAACGAACTTCAACTTATATTATGACAGAATGAGAATTTTCTACTTTCCAAGTCCAAACAACAGTGTCAACCATATTCAGGCTCTAATTACAACTTACGATAATCTTACTGATAAAAGAACTGAGGATAATCATAAATTCATAATCTTCATCACATAAATTTAAAGCCTGAATTCAGGACACCCACCACCACCAATTGAAGTAACTAACACCCAGATAAAACTGCACCAGTTACAATCCTTCTGATTTTGAAACCTTCAAGTGTATTAAATTCATTCACAACATGCACATGTATACAAGAAAAAAATCAGAAGTTGGGCAGAGAAACACCTACTGCAAAACCCTCAAATTTATTACAATTAGATAGAAATTTAAAAATCATTTCTAGTTTTATCACCTTCAGTGCTATCCCACCGCTAGAACTTCCACAAGGCATATGTCCTTTCGAATCGAGACAGATAACCCCAACAGTGTCTGAAATTAAGTCTTCATATAATGCATCAAGCAAGGAGATTTGGTCACCCACTCCATCTCCCCTCAATTGATCAGATGGTTGGCTCTCTACTTCTTAAAAAAATGCACATGTATGAGATACACATACACAGGGAAGAGGGAGAGGGTAACAAGTAATTAACAATATACTAATATTTTCTCACTATGAAAAATTACTGGAAAACCAAGATGGTCCAGCCAACTAGAAAATAGTGTTAAACAACAAAAACACTAGTGTAGTCCCACAAGTGGCGTTTGGGAAGAGCAGTGTGTATGCAGCCAGCAGCCTTACCCCTACCTTGTGAAGGTAGAGAGGTTGTTTACGCTAGACCCTCAACTCAAGTAAAACATATCAAAATCAAGCACCGAAAAAGAAAATACAAAAGTGAAGAAGATAAGATAAAAACAAAATAAGAAGAGAATAGTAGCGACAACAAATAATACGGTAAGGACACAACAAGGTAATAATAAAATTGAAGAATAAAATAGTTGAAGAGTAATAACAACAATACTGATAAGGGAACCAGACAACGTTCCACTACCCTGATCTTTGAGCTCCATATCCTCCTATATAGGGTCATCTCCTCGGTAAGCTACAGGTGCGCCATGTCCTGTCTAATCACCTCTTCCCAATACTTCTTCAGTTACCACCTTTACCTCTTATGATACCCACCATTGTCAACCTCTCACATCTCCTCACTAGGGCATTCGCGCCTCTCCGCCTTCTCTATAGAAGCAGTCAACTGAGTTCTGAACGAATTAGCTCCTTGGTAATGGCTTAATCTATAGATAGAAAGCCCTATGATGGGAAACTACCACGTTAGGTTTGGAGAGAGATGGGACCGGTTATATAATAGGGGAAGCAGATGCAAGCTTTTTCTTTCAATAGCCGGCCAAATGACTACAGGATCATCGGTCTACTCTACCTCAATTCACCATTTCGAACCTTATACAGAAGGTTTTTCCGTACCAGCTCCTTCTACCTATACCGCAGTTGAAGCACCTAAAGGAGAATTTGGTGTCTTTCCTCTTAACAAGCCCGACCCATCTCAATTTTGCCTCCCTTATCTTGTCCATCAGGGAGTTCACTACCACCTTGTACGAATATCTTCATTCCTAATCCTATCTCTCCTTGTATGCCACACATCCATCACAATATCCTCATTTCGGCTATTTTCATCTTCTAGACATGCGAGTTCTTGACTAGGCAAAACCCTGCCTCATACAACATAGATGGCTTGGCAACCACTTTATAGAACTTAACCTTTAAATCTTGGCGGCGGCACATTCTTATCACGCAGAACACCGGATCCGAACCTCCATTTCATCGACCTCACTCCAACATGATGTGTAACATCATTGTCAATCTCATCATTTCCTTGGAATATTGACCCAAAATACATAAAACTTCCTCTCTTGGAGATGACTCAAGTATCAATCCTTACTTCTACATCTGCCACGTGAGTTGCGTCACTCAACTTGCACTCTAAGGGTTTGTTTGGAATGTTGGACAATCATAGATTGTCCTTGGATAAATATTTAGTACTGCTTTATCTCTTGTTTGGTTACTATTCATGGGATAAGTTATACCAGAATTAGTTATTAGTACTCAAATAAGTTATCCTTGCCATACAGTGGATTAATAGTACTAGGATTAGTTATCCCAAGATAAAACAATGAAAATGACAAAAATACTCTTGAGATTTCTCAAACCCTTTTTCTACTAAATAAGGTGGAGGATATTTTTAAAAAATAAAATAAAATCTTAGAAACTATGCAAGACATGTTATTTTTAATACAACAAACCAAGCATCCAATAAGAAAAAATAGCAGAATAACTAAACTCAACATAACTAACCCAACATAACTAAACTCAACATAACTAACCCAACATAACTAATCTCAGCATCACTTGTCTTCAAACCAAACGACCCCTAAGTACTATGTCTTAATCTTGATCAATCTAAACGCTTTAGACTCCAGGTCTATCTCTAAACCTCCAGCCTATCGTTAACTCCGCTGTGTGTCTCACCAATCAATGTTATATCAACTGCAAATAACATACAACATGGCACTTCCCCTTGGATATGTCGCGTCAGTTCATCCATCACCAAGGCAAATAGAAAAGAGGTAAGAGTTGATCCTTGGTGTCCATCAAAGTTACCCCTTGAGACCCCAAACACCTCTCTAGCTACTTCCCTAATGCAAGAAGCGTCCTTTCCCGCACACTATTTGCATCCCCACTACTACCCTAAGCCCCCATCGCCATCAACTTCTCCCCATCTCCTGAGCTCTGGCAGTAGTCAAGCCACCTCATTTGAACCTCGGTAAGAAAATAGTGTTTATGCGGAAGCATTTTATTTTGTGCGAACCTAGTTAACTAAGAACCTATATAATAAAGTAAAATGCATATATATAAAATTATATATATACATGTCCCTGAAGTAAAATAAGTAGCTTGCAAAAGATTAGAGTCGATCCCAATGACAAAAATGCACAATCAGAGGAAATGCATCTCCAGTCAGTTCAGTCTACTGGAGATATCAATTATGTCAAAGATAGTATAGTAACTAACATGGTCGACAAGTAGCCTAATGCACAAGATATAGTTTGATGATTCCATAGAGGATATCATTTAGACTCTGCAAATTGTATAGCAGGGGAATATTTCATATACTGAAAAAATACAACCTTGTATATAGCACAAAGTAATAGCTTCTAAGGACACTACTTACCAGAGGGTTAAGATTTTCCTAATGTCCTTTTCAAAAGAACAAATTAAAAAAAAGATTCACCTAATGTTAACTAAATACAAAAAATGGGATACTTGAGACCTCATAATATGAATGTTAGTTCATCAGAACTCAAAATAGTACTCGTTCCATTTCAGTTTATGTGATTCTTTGTAGTCTGTTGCAAAAAGAATGACAGTTCTAAATATGGAAACACCGTATTCTACAGTTAGCTTTTTACCTTTAATGAGAAGCTTCTATAACCACATAAATTTTGTGACATGTTAAAGGCCACCAGTTTCAAAAGTTTTATAGCCACATATATGCTATAGCATATTCTAGACCAAAAATTTCAAAAGTCTTCATTTCTATCGTAAAAACTCTGTCCCATTAAAATTATGTCGGATAAATTGGAACATAAGAAGTAATTTTGTCCACTTATTGGCCTTCCCCACATCATGATAAACAGCCCCATTGAGGAAATCCAAGAAAAATCTTAAACATAGGCAAAATGGTAGCCTTATCAAAGTCGAAAGACCTTGGGTAACAATATACTACAACTTACCAGATATTGCATTAGTCTCCTTAGCATTGGTCATCTTTATGTCAGGAGCATCATTTACAGCTTTGGCATCATCAAGCATTGCGTTGTATATTTTCCATTGGGTTCTTGCCTTCTCAGTAACAAGCGACTGTCTCCATATCACAAATAAATAGCTTACTTCAAGCCAAAATCTAGGAAGAATACTGATCAAAAGAAAATATAATATTTAGATAGACCACCCATCTAGTTTGACTAAAATTCAAGAGATCTCCCTTTTAGCTTAAAAGGAGCTAAGCACTTCCCTCTAATTATATAGATATCTCCCCATTGTTAAAGTGTCATTCCACTCTTAATTTGGAGCACTGGCAGAAGAATGTCTATGAATATTTTAGCATTAAAATGCATTATTATGACTCGAGAAGTCACTATTTGAAGACAACTTTCATGCACTGATAAAAAAAAATCATAGTAGGAAGTTGTTGAGATTATGATTAAGCAAATCTAACAGCTTAAGCCTTTTAATGAGATGGTCACATTCTTCAACATGACAGTAGGCAAAGATCCTGGGTTCAAGTCTCACCATCACCCTTTATCAACAAGAATTTTTATGTGTTTGGCTTAAAAAATAAAAATCAAGCCCGCACGTACATAGGTGTGTTGAAAATATAATATAATCAAATAAACAAAATTGTGATCTCTCTAACCGTTTAAGCATTTCGAAGAGATTATCATACACTTCAACAGAAGCAATTAAAATTAAAAATTAGGAAACTGGAATGTCATGGATAACCGGTTTAGCTCTGCAAATAGTTGAAGTGAGTGGTGGAAACTTGTGATACAGTTAATTTTGAACTTTTTAAGAGAGACCAAAGGGTGTTACTCTAGGGTATTGTAATTTAAAGTAAAGTCTTTTCAACTATATCTAGATGTCACAATGAAGGAAAGAAGACCTTTATTGAATTGGTTGATAAAGGTAAGATCGTAGATAATAATGAATAGTTGCTTGCCCTCACTAACAAAGGACAATAATCCCTCCCCTTGTGACCTATTTTTACTCGTTTTTGGATATATCTCGATACAAGGACAAGCACTTTTGTAGTTATCAAGGGACATTTGAGATGTCTCTTCAACGGAATATATTACCCTTTACATAGGAGTGAGCCAGAGTTTAGAGTAGAGTAGGCTCCAAGAATCCTAAAAGAAGGAACAATTATCATAAATATATTGTTGTTAAGTCCCACATCGGCTCATTAAAGATGAGAATGTTTCTTTTTATATGAACTTGGACAATCCTCACCTCATGAGCTAGTTTTGGAGTTGGATTAGGCTTAAGGTCCATTTCTTTAACATGGTAGCAGACCAAACAAAGTTCTTAGATTCAAATCTAACCAGCACCCATTATTAAAAACCATTTCCACGTGCTTGGCTCATCATAAAGAATCATGCTTGCATGTGAGGGACCGTGTTGAAAATATAATTAAGTAAATATCTCTAATAGCTTAAACTTTTAGATGAGATGGTCTTTTTTTTGTTTTTGAAACTGGTAACATTTTAGATAAGATGGTCATACACTTCAACATATTTTATTCAATGTAACTACTACTTGTGTCTGACACCTAAGTAAAAACAAATCTACAGTTAAGACGAGTGTATTCTACCTCGTCAGCCTCTGTCATAGTTGATGGTAAAACAATACCTATTCCATACCTACTTTATGACATATCTTGACAACTTTACATTATTACATATCTTGTTACATTATTACATCACTTTTTTCCGCTCTTATCTTCTCCTTCTTGTTTTCTTCCTCGTTGATTATTCCAGCTGGACATCTGGAATTATATTATCTTCTCCGTTGCACTTTAAACATATATGGTCCGGGTATTTATGACCAATTAGCTTGCAATATCTGGTTAATAATTCTGCTGAAATAAATCCTTCTTTTAATGCTCGTGTCGTAGGTCGTTCTTCTGGTTTTAGTAGTGATAAAATCCATCTTTGGACTTCATCCATATCTGCTTTCCTTAGCTCCCTTGAATTAGAATAAATCATTAACTGATCTCTTGCATAGTAGCTCCATATAGCATTTCCATTTAAATAATTGTTTGCTAGCTCTTGTATGATAGTTGATATACCAATTATTCTTTTGTTGGCATAAAAACTTGGTATCTCTATTTTGCATATCTCTTCTTGTTGTCCGATGTCCTCGGGTATAATCATATCTTTAGTCAGTCCTATCTTGATAACCTGTATCGGAGGCTTTATCTCCTCATATAATATCTCCGCTGGTGCCGTATAGAATTTTATATAAAATAAATTTCCTTTCGTAACTCTTTTGTATGTGATAAATGCTTTGTGTAGTTTTGGTATTCCACTAACTTCTTCTCCGTCGTATGTGTATACGGTATTTAACAGTCCGTAGTTGTAACATGTTCTTACTAAATTAGCATTAGTTTTCGGTTGCGCAATTAACTTATTATATCCTTGTAACTTTTGTGTCAAATAATCTTGGTTTGGTTCTTTTGTAGTTGATCTGGGGTTGCGGTTTAAATAGGTTTGGATTTTGTGGATATTTTCAATATTGGTTCGTGTGATGTAGTTATATGTCTTTTTCTCATTTTGATTTTGTAAACTATCTGCGTATGTAGATGTTTGTGGTTCTATGGATACATGTCTAGGTGTCCTTTGGGTAAATGGTTTTGCAAATAGCTGGTTTAAGTTAGCATTTTTATGTTGTTTATCGCTAACTTGTTTGCTTGTACCTGCAGCTGTATTTAAACAAACGTTATGGGTTTTAAGGAGTTTCCCATCGTCTCCTTTTAGCTCTGGGTTTTTTCCGTTTTCCGGTTGACGTAGCTCCGCATTTTTATAGTCATGCTGCTGACTAGCTTTAGACTTCAGATTATCTTCATTAGTCTTTAGCTTTTGTATCTCGTTGTCCATACTGTCCACTTTTATACAAAGTGTAGTTATGGCTTTGAGTATCTCTTCCATTGTATTTTCGTTCTCAGTCTGAGTAGCTTTGTCTTGATAAGTAATCTGTAATAACATTCTTATCAGTTTTTATTACTTCAATTGTAAATGTGAAATTTAATATATTTAATACCAATCTCCTTATTTCTTTTGTTGTTACCGAATCTTGTATTTTTCTTGTTAGCCACCATTTTACTTGTGTATTATCTGTTCTTATAATAAATTTGTTATATACAATATATGGTTCAAATGATAATAAACACTTATATACTGAATATAATTCTTTTCTATTTATTTCCCATTTTATTTCTGTATTATTAAACGTTCCTGAATAATACCTGCAATGATGTTCTATCGTAGTGTCATCATACCTGTATTTTAATATTCCTCCATAACTTTTTTCACTCGCATCTGATTCTATTATATAAGTAAATTTTTTATTTTCATCTGGAAAGTATAGTTTAGGTAAGTTTTTACATAATAATTTTACCTTTTGTATTTGTATTTGGTCTTTTTTATCAAACTGATATTCTATATCTTTCTTTAATTTTTGTTGTAATGGTTTTAAATTCTCTGCTAATTTTGGTATGTATTCTCTTACTTGATTTACTAGTCCTAAGAATGATTGTAATTTCTTTTTTGTGTCTAGTTGTTCATTTGAGTTAATTATTTTTTGTACTATATGTGTTTGCATTTTTATTCCGTTTTTATCAATTTGTATTCCTAAGAATTCTATTTGATTTTTCATTATATCAGCTTTCTTTTTACTTAGACTTATACCTGAATATTCTATGATGTGTATAAATTTTTCTAATAATCTTATATGTTCATCTTGTGTCTTAGAATATAATAATATATCATCGATGTACACTACACAATTTTCTATTTGTTTAAAGTAATTGTCCATAAAGTGTTGATATCTACCTGGTGCGTTTTTATATCCAAATGGTAATACATTCCATTCATAAAATCCTTGTGGTACAGTGAATGCTGTTAGTTTTTTAGATTCTTCTTCTAGTTTTAAGTGGTAAAATCCTGATTTACAATCAAATTTGCTAAAATAATTATATCCTTGTATTTGTCTTATCTTTAGTATTTTATTTGGTATCGGATAATTATATGTTTTAGTTTTTGCATTTAAATTTCTATAATCAATAACCATTCTACTTTTTCCTCTTTTTTGTTCACTATGTTTATTTACGATAAATGCCGGGCTTGTATGCTTACTATTGCTTTCTTGTATATATCCTTTTTCTAGTAATTCATCTATATGTATCTTAAATTCGGTTAAATCATTAAAATTATACTTTAATGGTTTTTGGGTTATTATACTGTTATTATCAATTAGCTCAATTTTTACTTTTGTTTTATGTTTTTCCCATCCTTGTAAAGGATCCTCACTATATAATAATTCTAACTTATCTTGAATTATTTTTACTTTATCTATAGAGAATATAATTAATTCTATTTTAGGGTCTTCTTCTTTTATATTTTCTAATTTTTGTGTAATTTTTTCACTTCCTTTTATCCATTCTGTTGTTTTTCGTTTTTTATTATTTACTCTTTTTGCTCCTATTTTTTGTTTACACGGTGTCGTGAACCACCAGTGTGTTTTTGTTATTATATGTGGGTATAATTTTTCTAAAAATGGCATTCCTAATAGCATATCTTTTGTAGTTAATTCAAAGTTATATATTTCTTCTATAGTTAATATCTTATCCCATATTTGTACTTTTATATTTTTTGCCTTATATGTGATCATGCTTCCTTCATTATTAAATCCTGTTACTACTATAGGTGTTTTTAATTTTTCCCACTTATCTTCTGGTAAACAATTATATTTACATATATTAGCTTCTGCTCCCGTATCTATCATTGGTGTATAATATCGGTTGTAATATCCTTCTATTATTATCTTCGCAAGTATATATATTTTCATATTTTTATCATACTAAAGTCCTTTTTATTATTACCCTTTTATTTTCATAATTTATTGTTAATTGTTTGTCTTCTAGATTATATGGTTTTACTTGTTCTAACCATTTTATTCCTAAGATGATATTTTCATTTCCTTGATATATTTTGAATTTTATCACTATTGGTACTCCTCCGATGATTATTTCCTTTTCTGTAGTTTCTTCGGTATATATTAATGCTTTTGGTAGTTCGGAGCATGATTGTTCAATAGTTATTATTTCATCTTCCGTCACTAATTCTCTTGTAATATAATTTTCTTCTCGTCCTGTATCTATTAGTATTAAATATTTTCGTTGTTCCATTATTCCCGTGATGTAGTAATGATATGGTTTTATGTCTTCTTCCATTGATTTTAGTGGGGTTTTATCTATTCTCCTTGAGGTACTCATTTTTGATGATATTTGGGGTATCTCATTGTTTATTCTTTTCGATGTGCTTAGTCTTTCTTTTACTATTTCTAAATCTTCTTCTATATCAATTTCATTATAACTATAATCATTTTTATCTATGACTGTAACTATTCTTTCAAAGGGATCTTCTATTTTTATTTTATTTATTTTATTTTTTGCTGTTATTTTGTGTTTTGTCGTTAAAACATATAAGTTTTTACATCTAGCTGTAAATATTTTACTTCCCGGGGCTAGTTCTATTCCTGACATTTTCCAATATAATACTAATGATTTATCTATATTTCTGTCATTTACTGCTACTGAGTAATTAGCACTTATTATAAATTTAAATTTTTGGTATATGAGGTTACCTTTTACCGCACTTATTATGCTTTTTTCTATAGGTTGTATAATTCTATCATCTGCTAAGTATATTTCTATGGGTGTATCTATTCCTTCTCTAAAACATGCTTTTATTAATATTTCTGTTCCTCCTAAATGTACATATTTAATTGGATTTTTAGCCTTAATATCTTGTATTTCTTTATTTATTATTCGTTTATTTATTATTGGTATTTTAGCTTTTCCTTTAGTGTATTTGCAATCTATGATATGTTCTCTTTGACTTACTACGTAATATTCTTCTTTTTGTCGTTTAAACCAGTTTCTTATTGTTGGTATTTCGAATATTTTTGCTACACTTAGGTCTAATTCTTTTCCTTTTATTTGCTCAAATATATTATTATCAAATATTATTTTTTGTTCTGTCGATTCTTCATCTTGATATTTTTCTTTAGTTATTATTTGTATATCTTTTTCAGTCATTGATATCGTATTCATTATCCGATTCTATTACTGAGCTATTTTCTATTTCATTTTCCGATAATTCATATATACTATCATTGCTTTCTAATTCATAATCTACGTACTCTATTTGTGTATATTTTTCATCGTCTATTATTATTTCTGATATTTGTTTTTTCTTTGGATTTTTAGGTAATTTACAATCTCTAGCTATATGTCCTAATTTTCCACAATTATAACAAGTACATTCCGTTAGTTTTCTTTTTGGTCTATATGGTCTTTTGGTTTTGTAGTTTTTTACATAGTACCTTCTTCTTGGTTTTTTATATTTATATTTTGATCTATATTTTTTATTATATTTCTTTTTATTTTTATAATATCTATCCGTACAACCAAATTGGGGTGCTGTCTTATTTTTGCAACATGCCAAGTTTTTTACTAATATTTTTTCCATTTTTATTTCTTCTTTATGTTTTTCACATAGTTCTATAAACCATCGTTGTAAGAATTTTATTCTAGCTCCTAAGGTATCTGTTAATTCTGCTTCATTCCAACTTTTTATTATTTTTGAATTAAAAGGTTCTGGTAATTTTGTAAAATATAATTTTCTTATTTCTTTACCTTCTTCTATGCTATATGTTCCTTTATAATAGTATTCTCTAAATGCACATGTATATTCATCTATGTAACACATATTACATATTGCTAATTTTGTCATTAGATTCCGATTTATGATTTTTTCTTTATTTTGTTCTTCTACCTCTGTTGTCATACTACTAAATTCATTTCTTATAGCTATTTCGTATTTATATAATATTTCCATGGTTGTAGTGGCTATTTCACCATCAAATTTTTTATTATTTCTTAAAGTTGTTAAGCTTTCATTTGTTAAATTTTGTAGCCATAATTTTACTGTTCCTATAATTGTTCTTTCTATGTATCCTGGTGCCTCTGCTATTACTATCTTGTTATCTATTAATTGTTTTGATATGTATCCTACCCATAATTGGATTGTTTTATTTATGTCTGCTACACAGTCTAAATCTAAAAATTCATGTTGTCCAGTTATTGGTTTAGGCGTCCATTTTTTATTTAATCTTTTATCCCATGTAGTTTTTTCTTTATTATATTGTTCATAATTTTTATTATAATATTTTGGATTAAAATTTTTTGGGTTTTTTACTCCTGATGTGCTAGGTTTTTCGTCCATGTCTACGTCTTCTGCATTTACTTCTAAATTCTTTGTATTATCTATATTTGCTAAAAGTTCCGTATATGTTTCACTTGTTTCCGAATGTTGTTCTAGATCATCATCGTTTATTTCATCAACTCTTATTTCGGGTAGATTATCTTGGTTATTTTCTTCTTTTTCTTCTAATTCATCTTGTAATTGCAATTTTTCTTTAATTTTAATTATCTCATTTGCTAATTTTGTTTTTTGTTCTTTTTCTTTTTGTTTAATTTCATACATTTCTTTTAATATTGCTAGCTCTTTTTCTAGCTCTATTATTTTAGTATTTTTTACTTCTTCTAATTGTTGTACTTCCTTTTTTGCTTGTTGTTTTATTTTTTCAATTTCCGTTCTTCTATCTATTTCTTCATTTTCTTTTGTTATTCTTACCATAGCAGTTAAACTATCTTCTAGTTTTACCGTTTCTTTTTCTAACATTAAACTTATATTATCACCTATTTTCTTATATCTTCTTCCTAGATTAGAAAATATTATCTTTATTTTTAATCCGTCATAATTTTCATATGTTTTTTCATCTATTGCGTATTCTTCTTTATTCATTTATAAATTATGTTGTAGTTTATATTCTAAGTTATTTATTTGTATTTCTAGATAAAAAATAGTCTTTCTTTGTGCTAGTATAGATTTGTGACAAATTCCTGCAAATATATTACTATTAAGTCTATTTTGCCTATGTTCTAATTCTTGTCGTTTTTCTATAATTACTTCATTAAGTTTTTGTCTATATTCGCTATTCTTGTTATTCATTGTATTTTTAAGTATTGAATATATTTATATTCTATTTTAGATATATTATCTATTAATTGATTTAATTTTTCGTTATCAGTCTTTGTGATATTAAGTTGTTTATATTCCGGATATAATTTGTTTAATTTTCTTCTTATTTTTCTTAATTTTCTACTAGTATTTTTCTTACCATGTTTCTTATTATCCATAGCTCTGATACCATTTTTCGGTGCGGAACTGGTAGTTAGTGGATTCATGGAAGTGATGATGTGGTAGCTGATAGTTTGGTAGGTGAATATTTTATTTGAAAGCTTTTACTATAGTATTTTTTTACTAAGTGTCTTAATCTTGATATCTCTTTAATATTATTTTTTGGTAGTGCTAAATTCATGGTAACATGTAATAATATTTATTGTAATATTCTTCCGATAGTTGTTTTAATCTGAATATTTCATTTATATTATTTATGATATATTCTAAATATGACATATCTTGGGTTCTTTGATACATACATAAATTTTCTTCCATTAATTGTTCTAATAATTTCATATCTTCCATAGCTTCTGTCCAATATTGTAAATATTCGTATTTCATTTTAGTCTGAATTTATTTCTAAATCGTACCATTCTATTCTTTCATTATCTAAATATAGATCTTGTAAATCTATTTCATACCATTCTTGATTTAATATATCTTCTGATTCGTAATCATTAAATATTTTTTCCCATATTATTCTTCTTAATTCAATTATTTTTATATCCTTAAGTACATATAATATTAAAGTTTCATAATTTTTTATCATTTCATCATGCATATATGTAGTCATGTTCGTTGTCTATGCAGATTTTATTTTCAACTATTCCTTCCTATCATATTTATAATTGATTAAATTCATATTAGATCATTATGAACTAGATTATCTTTATCATGTTTTCCTGTCACTACTAGCATCGTACTTTAGCGGATACTTCCTTCTTATCAGCGCCTCAACTTTGTTTACTCCCCTAAACGGCTTTCCTCGCCTACCGGTTTCAACATTAGGATGGCATAGTATAGAAGTTTTCTCCCTGTTTCCAGTGTGCTAATAAACTAGAAATCATGATTCAAATAATTCTAATACATAATAACTAACATAAATTTATTCAATCACATATATGATATTCAGGAATATATGAAATTAGTTCCGCATATATTTTGAACAAAATACCTTTGCTTCTTGCTTTGCCATGCTATCTGAAATATCTGACTGGATTTCAGATTTCTCCATATTAACTTTTAAGTGTTTAATATCTTAAGAGAGTATTTTGAAAAGAGAGGATTTTTATGTAAGAAGAGTTTTATTGCTTTAGGCATTGCCTGCCTTTTAACATTTACATCCGATTCCTTATATAGACATACAAACTAAATACTCATCCTAACACGTTTTTTACACTTGTCCTCTACTATTTACTACTATTCATGACTACTATTCATGAATAGTTTCTATTTTATCTTATTAAGACTTATTTACACCTAACCTTTACACTTGTCTAATATGCACATGCATGCTACTTTGCTTTACGGCTTATTTACAATCTACACTATCTACATTTGTCATTATTTGACAAAAGACCCATACCTACTTCATATCTACCTTATGACACATATCTTGACAACTTTACATATCTTGACAACTTTACATTATTACTTCCGTTCTTATCTTTGACATAACTTTTTCCGCTCCTATCTTCTTCTTGTTTTCTTCCTCGTTAATTATTCCAGCTGGACATCTGGAATTATATTATCTTCTCCGTTGCACTTTGAACATATATGGTCCGGATATTTATGACCAATTAATTTACAATATCTGGTTAATAATTCTGCTGAAATAAATCCTTCTTTTAATGCTCGTGTCGTAGGTCGTTCTTCTGGCTTTAGTAGTGATAAAATCCATCTTTGGACTTCATCCATATCTGCTTTCCTTAGCTCCCTTGAATTAGAATAAATCATTAACTGATCTCTTGCATAGTAGCTCCATATAGCATTTCCATTTAAATAATTGTTTGCTAACTCTTGTATGATAGTTGATATACCAATTATTCTTTTGTTGGCATAAAAACTTGGTATCTCTATTTTGCATATCTCTTCTTGTTGTCCGATATCCTCGGGTATAATCATATCTTTGGTTAACCCTATCTTGATAACTTGTATTGGAGGTTTTATTTCCTCGTATAATATCTCTGCTGTTGCCGTATAAAACTTTACATAGAATAGATTTCCCTTAGTAACTCTCTTATAAGTAATAAATGCTCTATGTAGTTCCGGTATTCCGCTTAGTTCTTCTCCGTCATATGTATATACAGTATTTAGTAATCCATAGTTATAACATGTCTTAACTAGGTTGGCGTTAGTTTTTGGTTGTGCAATTAGTTTATTATAACCTTGCAGTCTTTGGGTTAAATAATCTTGGTTTGGTTCTTTTGTAGTTGATCTGGGGTTGCGGTTTAAATAGGTTTGGATTTTGTGGATATTTTCAATATAGGTTCGTGTGATGTAATTATATGTCTTTTTCTCACTTAGGTTTTGCAAACTATCTGCGTATGTAGATGTTTGTGGTTCTATGGACACATGTTTAGGTGTTCTTTGGGTAAATGGTTTTGCAAATAGCTGGTTTAAGTTAGCATTTTTATGTTGTTTATCGCTAACTTGTTTGCTTGTACCTGCAGCTGTATTTAAACAAACGTTATGGGTTTTAAGGAGTTTCCCATCGTCTCCTTTTAGCTCTGGGTTTTTTCCAGAAAAGTTTCATTAGAATATAAAGTTGGAAGAAGAAACAAGTCAAACCAAGAGACAAAGAACTGGACTTCTATTTATGAATTGTTAGAACATGAATAGGTTTATACAATCCTATTAGAATAGGAATAGGATTACACAACCCTATTAGAATAGGAATAGGTTCATACAATCCTATTTAGAATAGGAATAGGAATAGTAAATAGTATCCTACTTGGTAAATGATTGTATTCTAGAATCTATAAATAGGGTCTCAATGTAATAATGTAAACAACAGCAATTCAATAATATTCTTTTCCTATATTTCTCACATGGTATCAGAGCCTCTACAATCTTGGTAAACAATCAAAGAGCTTCCGCCGGCGGGCGGCAATTATCCATATATGCCGCCCGTCCGGCCAACGATTATGTTTGCAAAAATTGGGTCACCATGTATCTTTCCGATGACTATTTTCTCATATCTAATTTATGTAGCACCGTGCCATCATTCCGGTGACTACTTTCTTATATCTAATTTGTGTAGCACCGTGCCATCATTCCGGTGACTACTTTCTTATATCTAATTTGTGTAGCACCGTGCCATCATTTCGGTGACTACTTTTTCATAGCAACGTGCCATCATTCCGATTACTACTTTTTCATATATAATTTGTGTAACACCGAGCCATCCTTTCGGTGACTACCTTTTTTTGCATATCTGATTTGCATAGCACCGTGCATCTCTCCAGACTACTTTTCATATTTAATTTGTGTAGTACCGTGGATTTTTCCAAACTATTTTCTCATATCTGAGTTGCATAGCATCATGTGTCTGAGTTGCATAGCATCATTCCGGTGACTACTTTCTTATATCTAATTTGTGTAGCACCGTGCCATCATTCCGGTGACTATTTTCTTATATCTAATTTGTGTAGCACCGTGCCATCATTTCGGTGACTACTTTTTCATAGCAACGTGCCATCATTCCGATGACTACTTCTTCATATATAATTTGTGTAACACCGTGCCATCCTTTCGGTGACTACCTTTTTTTGCATATCTGATTTGCGTAGCACCATGCATCTCTCCAGACTACTTTTCATATTTAATTTGTGTAGTACCGTGGATTTTTCCGAACTATTTTCTCATATCTAAGTTGCATAGCATCATGTGTCTTTTTAGTGACTCCTCAGATTTTATTTGCATAGTTCCATTCGTCTTTCCAGTGACTCCTCAAATCTGATTTGCGTAGGGTTGTGCCATCATTCCAACTCCACCTGTATAATTTTTCTTTTTCAGTAGGATCGTGCCATCATTCCAACCTTACCCATATTATTTCTCTTTTTCAATGGGGTCGTTCCATCAATTCAAACTATCCTATATAATTTCTATTTTCTAGTTGGGTCGTGACATCATTCCGACCCTACCCATATAATTTTATTTCTTAGATTGTGACCACTTTTAGCCATCAAATCTAATACTCCGGCATATGAGCATGTTCCGGCCAGTTTTTGGTGACTTTTTTAATATCAACTCATCTATTGATTCCAACATGATCCATTTACTTTATACTAGATTTTGAGCACTTTGTTGCTCAGGGGAGTTTAGTAGCCTTGTATGTCAATTATGTGAGTCACTCTATGGTTTGAAACAGTCTTTGCAAGTTCGGTTTGGAAATTTCAACACTATAATTTTAGTAATTTTATCACTCTGTGTTTATTGGCATTATGCATCAAATTCAGTAATTCATGAGAAGATTAAGCACATTGAGATATCGGCATTATGCATCAAATTCAGTAATTCATGAGAAGATTAAGCACATTGAGATTGACTGGCATTATGCATCAAATCCAGTATTTAATGAGAAGACAAGCACATTGAGATTGACTGTCAATTTTGTGAAGTCGGCTGATCAACTTGCAGATTTCTCACCAAGCCACTCATTGGTCCTCGTATTGATTACATATGTAACAAGCTAGGTACATGAATTGTATGCACTAGCTTGAGGGGGAGTGTTAGAACATGAATAGGTTTACACAATCCTATTAGAATAGGAATAGGATTACACAACTTATTAGAATAGGAATAGGTTCATACAATCCTATTTAGAATAAGAATAGGAATAGTAAATAGTATCCTACTTGGTAAATGATTGTATTCTAGGGTCTATAAATAGGGTCTCAATGTAATAATGTAAACAACACAATTCAATAATATTATTTTCCTATATTTCTCACATGAATAAATTTTGAAAAAGGAAGGATGCAATGAGTAGAACAAGAGTTGTAAACAACTTTTTCATCATTAATTAGTGGTTAGGTCCCTTGAAATTCAAAAAAGAAAAAAATTCAGCCAATGAAACCAAAGTAGCCAACCTTGATAAATAACGTAAAACATCAAACAATTTTTTATCATATAGATGAACAATGAGTAATTTACAACAAAGAAGCATCAAACTGAATGACACGTCTCTCACCTATTTAATTATTTTTCAGTCCACACAAGTTTATTGGACCCGCTTCCTTTTTTAGCAACTTCCAATTTCTTTGAATTCTTAGACAATTATGTTTTGCCAATAATGTATTCATATTGCACAAATATAGTAAAAAGAATGATGATATATCAATTGAAGCAATATAGAGTTATTTACAAGACATCTAAAGAAGAGTCATCATACATTGGAGATATTCGTCCAAGCAGTGAAGAACCAGAGATCTGTTCCTTGGCCAACAAAACAGCAATCTCAATGGCATTTCTGACACCTGGTAATGGTTAACTTCACAGAAGATGTAGCAAGAGTAAACAAAATGGATGCCACAAGAACTTGAAGTATTAACTCTAAAGCAATAACAACAAACTTTAGAATACATCACCAATGCACGACCTCTACTTTCTGCAATAAAGTACATGATCATTGGTTCTGAGAATACCTGGCACTGCACCTACAGCACCAAATGCTCCAGAATCACCATCCATAATAATAGCATCACACTCCACATGACTATCCTCTGTCAAATTTGAACCCCGTCCAGCATTTGTATTTGGATCATCCTGCAAGAATATAACTTCACCTACACTCCATGCTAGAAGGGGATTTTAAGACTTCAAGATGGGACATTTTGTGCAAAAAAATATTTTTTGAGAAGTTATAACAAACTTTAATATGATTTCGACATTTACAAGCTCATATAACAGCAGAAACAAGCTTGACGCAAGTGACTCATCAAGCATCATGCACTTTTCACCCCATTGCTTGGTAATTGAACTTCTTTTTTTGATAACCATATAATTGAACACCTTCTTCAATCAACTATGACAAAGATTGCAACTAACTTATATGATATTACATTTCAATACAAGGTAAACTTACAAGTAAATTTTGTTACTACTCTGGTACCTCTATCCCAAATATTATATCCAGCTTTTTCTAGAGCTACTCACAAATTATGTGGTTTTACCAAAAGAGGTACTTTGTAAACTATACAACTAGAAACTTGTATAGACACACTTCCTCTTCCAAAAACCAGTTTGTCCTTAATCTATTCTTTAAAGATCAAAAGTAACTAGTGCGTCCACATGCACCCCATCTAACTAAGACGGTACTCTTGTTATCCATTTCAATGACGAAGCAACTTTAAAATAGGACATTCAATTAGATACCAGCATGCTAATCTTGACACTATTGAAGTTACTTTGAACAGAGGAATAGTTTTTGTGACAGTTTTCCCAAATTTCAACATGTCCCTACATGATGCATATCTCATGGAGGCAATAAAAATGCATGTCCAAACCCTAGAAGCTCACTTGCCAAGGAGGCCATCCAAACAACTCTTTACTATGAAATTGCTTGGCGAGATCAAATAATGGCATGAATCTCTCACTTCCCGGGAAATGTAATGCTTTGCTTAGTAATGTTGATGCCACCAATGATCCGCAGGGCACCAATATCCGAGACAAATTTCAAAGAAGAACTTGTAAAAGTTATTTGAGATTCATGGGTGACAAATTAGGAAAAATTGAGAGAACCCCATGAACCCCTTATAAATTATAAAAGCTTATTCTCCAATTTACAGACATCTCAAGATAGTTACTAACCAGAATATGACCACGGACATTACAATCAATGTCGAAACAACTTAAACCTATTTTATGTCAAGTTAGGAACTTTGCACTTGTCTTACCATCCTTTTTTTATAGAATGGTAACACTTACTTGTCTGACCATCTTTCCACCCGAATTTGTTTATCCTACAAGCAACATATTTTATCTAAATTTCCTCACCTCTTAATAAATTGACCAACAGAAAACATCACTGTTGTGCATAATTCTTCCAAGTTTCTACAACACAATTACGTCGTCTTGAGATGTCGATAAGTACACTGTCGAATACAGTTTCCACTATAAGGTTTTCAGGAAAAAAGTAGGAAGTAACTGAAGTACCTCCAATACTTGAATTGCTGCTGTAACAGCGTCTATGCATCCACCAGCACCCTGAAATTAAACCAGCACAACCACAATATGAAAGAAATTTTAAGTTAGTTGCTTCAGAGCATCTTTTTTTACCATGAATTAAAACATCAAAAACACATATAACTGGAATCGATACACCGATCAATTTGCATGCAGAATTAACTATTAAAGTTTCTTTTTTTTTCTTTTCTCACTTCTAGATCCTGACAAGGATGAAGCTATTTATTCATATTTTGAGAGAGACCTTTCGGAGAACGGAAGCGGCAGCGAGACACGCTCGTTTCATTGGTGAACGGAGAGCTTTCTCATTCGATGGTGAGTGATATCCAGCACCGACGTGTACGGCGACGAAGAATGTCGGAGTTGAGAGATTCCGATCAGTAACCTCAGTGGCCATTACTCTTTTATCTGCTCGCCGGTGTAGTCAAATCGTCAGGAAGGAAATTGGAAGTAAAAGGCCTTGAAAATATTATTATCAGAAGAGTCCTTAATGTACAGAGGTTAGATCATTTTAGTCCCTTTTATCTTGTTTTTCTCTTCTTCTCTTATCTTTCTTTACAATTTAGAATCATATTTATTTTTATTGTATGCAAAAGATTTTAATTGCTACAAAGATGTGACAATTTGTTAACCTATATCGATAATATAGATTCAAAACCCTAAAGCTAATAGTAAAAATTTAAAAATAATAAACTTAATGAGAAGTGTTATCAATTAATATTACTTTTTTTATTTTTTTAACAAAAATGTATTTTGTTAGAGTGTTTGAAGTAGAATATCAATAATGTCACTAAAGCATTAGTCATTGTACATGTATTAGCTATGTCAGATTATGATTAGCCCTGCGCTATTGAGACTGATGCAAGTGGTCTAGAAATTGGTGTTGTTTTGATGCAGCAAGGGCATCCAATTTTCTATAGTAGCATGCTACCGGTTCCTAAACACCAAGCCAAGTGTGTGTATGGTAAAGAGTTGCTTGCACTAGTCTATGATGTGAACATTCTATTGTGCAAACTTATCAAAGAACATTAAAGCATTTGTTTGATCAAAATATCCATATAGAATTCCAAATCGCTAGGATCTCTAAGCTTATGGCATTTGACTTCTCTATTGAGTACATTAAGAGACATGATAATATATATAGTTGTTGATTCTTTGTCTAGGAATCAAATAATTGAACTATTATGTCTTTCTTTGTTACATCGTGATGATACGTTGTTTGATTTGATTCAGTAGTCACCGATTTTGATGTTGTCTTGCAAGCTTTAATCACCAAGCTATAGGTGTGCCCTTTTAAATCCTTTACTTGGATCGGTGAAGAGACTAGTTGGCTTTGGATTCAGACTCATAGTCTAGATATAATTCAATTGTGGCACTCCACTCTTCTAGGTGGTCACTCTGTCATGGATGTTGCTACCAAGAGGCTACATTTAGCTTAGATTTCATATAGGGCCTTCGTAGGTCTAAGGCAAGAATGTTATTCTGGTGGTTGTGGATAGATTGAGTAGATATGACCATTTCATTTACTTGCAACATTCAATACACTGCTAAAATAATAGCTCAAATTCTCTTAAATAATGTGTTTAAGTTACATAGCACTCTTCCTACTATGTTTAGTAATAGGGACCCTATATTTCTAAGATCTTTCTAGAAAGAATTGTTCTGATTTTAAGGGTTCAACTGCAAAAGTTCACTGCATATCACCCTCAGACTTATGACGAAACGAAGGTGTTAAATAAGAATTTGGTGACTTATCTCATGTGTTTCTAGATTATCCTTTAGAATGAATCGCCTACTTATCATTTGTTGAATGGTTGTATAATACCATTCATGTTTCCATTCAAAGTAAACCTTTTGAGGTTTGTATGGACAAAAACCTCAAATTCATCTTCCTTACTTGTTAAGGAAGCTTATACTGAGATGGTTGATAGATCTTTGGAGGCTAGAAAGTTGGCATTGCATTTCTTAAATTCCACCTATTCAGATCTAAATAAAGGATGAGGGATATAGCAAGCAAACAAAGTTCTCATAGGAGGTTTATGGAGGGATATCAACTATATTATTTGAAATTACAACCTTGGAGATAGATTTTTGTGGACACTACTGCTTAACTAGTTAGCAACTGAGTACTATGAGCCTTATTGATTGTGGAAAAAGTAGGTGAGGTTGTATACAAGTTGATACTAGCTGCAGATGTCCTAATACACCATATATTTCATGTCTCGCAATTGAGGGTTCCATATGCTACTAACCATCATCATGTTCTGCACTTGTCTGGTCCTTACTATCTTATACCATAGTTTATTCTGGAAAGGAGAATCGCCAATAATGGAAAGGAAGTTGTTTTTCATGAGTTGGTTAAATAGCTTAGCATTAGGAACTCCTTATTGAATTTATTCACAATTTTCCAACTTTTAAGCCTTGAGGAAAAGACGAGTCTTCAATTAGGGCGTATTGATGCACATTAAGGATTTAAATAGTTGAATAATGGATGAGATGGATCAAATTGACAAAAATAGTTACATTATGTTAGCATTTTGTTAGCTAGTAACAGTTCACAAAGTTTTTTATCACCGTTCAAAGTTAGTTAGTGACATGAGACCAAAAAGTATATATGTTTTAATCATTATTTACCTCCCATTTATTATTTATATTTGTCCTTTATGAGTATGAATTTTATGGATTGTGCCAAGTAGTGTATTTTATTTGTAGGAATATATTGGTGTAAAGTTGAAGAAGTTTGGAGCTAAAACCAATTAAAGATGGAAAATTATAGAAGAAAATCAAGCAGACAGCTTAATGGAAAGATTGTAATATAATATTAATATTTATGTCACGACCCGAGCCTACACCCTGGACGTGGCCGACACTCGAGAACCATTGTTGGTCCTCAAGCGAACCCTCATCCTGACTGACTACAAGCAGAAGACTAACTCAAGTATACAAAGCTTAAAATCTGAATAAAAATAATATATTCAACTCGCCACAAAATAGGCAACTTAAGTCTTTAAAACATTTAACAAAATAAATGAACAGACTTCTGAAACTCTACTGTCTATCTATGAAAACTCTAACTGACAAAGATGGAAGTCGGGACAAGACCCACGACATCCTAACAACTGATATAAATAAAAGTAAAAGTGGAACCCTCCGGAAGCAAGGAGGCTCACCATAGCTAACTCAAACCCCATGTGGTATCAACGAAGCGTCTGTTGATGATCTTAAATACCTGTATTTACATCATGAAATGATGCAGGCCAAATGAATCAGTACGTGGAATGTACGAGCATGTAAGGGGAATTCTAAAGCATAATCATAAGCTTGAACTTGATAAAAAGGAAACATACTTACCTCCCCTCAACTCACTCAACTAAACTCAACTCAAGAATAAGAAACATAGTTCAACTCAATGGTAAGATATTCAAATCAGTAAAATAAGTCTCAACTCAATAATAATAAGATACTCGACTCTAGGTACTCAACTCTGAATACTCAACTCTATATAAAGCAACAATACACATGCAACATATGGAAAGCTTTTAAAATAGTAAAAAGCAACTCAGTGTATTGGAGAATACAATAACAACTCAATTTATATATATAATAAAATATAATATAACTTTGTGGGAGTTTCTCTAACCGACAACCATCACTATGAGCTATGTGATAATATAACGTCTCGCCTACGCTGCTAGAATTATCTTATAACTTGCCAAGATATAGAACACCTTAACTAAGTGGATCCACTAGCCTATGCTAAAAAACATTGAGAAATCATCTAAAAAGTATGACCATTTCTATCCACGTTTGCTACATGGTTTATGGAGACTTAAGTTATCTGAACTCGTCCCCATATCGGTGCTCAATACTACTCCCAAAAATATACTCAACTCATATGTTTAAAAACATAAATCTTTCTCTGGTTTGAGATTATTACTCAAAAACTAGCTTAAAAACTCTCTTGGAAATCGGTGTTTCCTCTCTTGTTTAAATGTGAAAATATTTACTCTCTGGGAATATTTAGTTCCCATATAATTTTTTGAAGAAACAGAACTCAACTCTTGCTCTTATTAAACTCAATGCTCAAGTCTTTAAAAACAAGTTTAAAATAATTGTAGAAGACTTCTCAAAAAAGGTTCATGCTGAATTATGGACGTGAATAACTCAATTCAAGGTTTTCAATAACCGTAACTAGAACTCAATACTCGAGACTCAACAATTCAGAACTCAAGAACTTCAATCATAACACTTTCTTCAAGAATGCTTGGCTCAGAGGGTTTATGCGGAATTATGGGCATGGACTACTCAACTCAAGGACTCAAAGATACTTCTCATCTTATGACTACTCAATTTATAGGGTTCATGCGGAAATATAGGCATGAACTACTCAACTCAAAGACTTCAAGGGTAAAATGTAATAGTCCCATGGTTAGTAATATAATCTCGAAAAGATTAGGAACTCGATATTTAAGACTTAGAACTTGAAGATACTATTTCTCTCAAAGATACTCAACTTATGGAATTCATGCGGAATTTATGGGCATAAACGACTTGACTTGAAGGTCTACATAAAAACATGGAACTCATATATATGACTCTTCTCATTCTCATACCTACTTCCTCAAAACTTAACTCAAATCGATGATGGATCTCAAAGGGTTCACAATTGAACTCAAAGGCTTTCTTGAACTCTACTCTTAACTCTCCCTTGAATATGAATTATGAATTCAAGAGTTATGGTTCATGATATAAAGGATCTCGTGATGACAAGGTAGACTCATGAATACATTCTCATACTCACTTGCTCGAGTCTTGAAACAAGTTATTAGAAATTATAGAAGACTCCTCAAAAAGACTTAAAGGGACTTTATCAAAATGTTCGAAAGAACTCACAAGACTTAACTCTTAACTCTACCTTGAATTTGAATTTATGGATTCATGTTTCTAGATGATTTCTAGATGTTTAGAATTCATTTGAAGTAGTTAGAATCAATAGGAAGTGTTAGTACACTTTAAAAGGACTTAGATGGGCTAAGCGGTGAAAAACGGGTGGGGCCAGACGACCCAAGCACGTTCCTGGCGCACCGCGCCAACCCCTAAGTTACTGGGGATCATTTTTGGTGCACTGCTGGCGCGTCGCCCCAGCGTTCCTGGTGCAACGAGGCGCGTGGTGCCAACATTGCCCCAGGCAAAACTGACAAACTTTTCCTCTCATTTTCTGACCTTAATTCGATTAATTTCGATTCTTTTTCTCAATACCTCTTTAGATTCAGGTACCCAAAACATATACACAAGAATCCAACTCAAAGTAACTCTAATAATCGACATTAAACTCTCAAGAACTCCTCAATCTTAACCCAAATTCAAGAAGGAAATCAATTCAAGAACACCCATCAAGAACATTCAAACTTCCAATCTTTTCAGGATGAATTCATGCTGAAATAAGCATGTTTGGCACTTGGGTGAACGAACCCAACGTTATGAAAGTCTCACATACCTCGTAGGGATTAACCCTTGGCGAAATCTACAACCAAAATCGCAAGAATTTGACGAATCTTAAACTTTTCTCTTCTCCTTTCTCCTCTTGAGTTCTTTCTCCAAAAAAAAAACCCAAACGTGATTTGGTAATGCGTAAAATGACCCAATTCAGTTTAGACCCCAACTTAATTACCAAAAACAAATTTAATTAATCAGGTGGTGAAAAGACCGTAATACCCTCCTAAAATCTAGTTTTGACTTTCCTTATCTGGATGGCCCAACTTCAACTGGGCATATATCCCTCATACAAACTCAAAAATGAGCAAATTCGGTGGCGTTGGAATGATAATTCAAAGATCTTTCTTACAGTATCTTGTAGTCCACCTAACCCATCATGTTCTAGGAGTTATGGTCATTTGAAGTTGACCCAAAGCTCATACCTAACATAACTTGCCAAGTTTCAGATTTTGCTATTTCCAATTTAGTTCTTTTTGGAACTCAAGGTGCTACATCTAGTGACCTTAACACTTAAGAGATTTTAAAAACCTCGGTAAAATCCTTCTTACAACGAAGGATGGTTTGAGTCTTAGCTAACATAATTTTCGGGGTGTTACAATATCTCCCCCTTGGGATCATTCGTCCTCGAATGAAAACTGGACTAGGTATGGAATGGGGTTACTCTTACTAAGGTCTGAGTCTAATGGTGTGCACTTACTATATCCAAGATTAACCCCAAATCCTTAGGTTCGGGTTCTATACCTCTCTATAGGGAATCTCATCCCAAGACGATTACTATTTACCACCACATTGGGTTCATATCAAGAACAACCTAATGGTTAACAACACCACATTCAAGCTTAGTACTCTAACAACTCCATAGACTCTTACTAACTAACTCCTTCGGAACCAACTAAGGGCTCTCATTTAACTATTTCTCATAGTAAAGCCTCATCCTCCTCTTCCTCCTTATTTATAACCTTAGATAGAATTATTACACCATCACTATCACGATAAGAACATCAACCTCCTTCTAACATCACTCCATTACTAAAAGGACCTCGGAAAGGATATCTCCCATACTCTTTGGAACTCATTACTATCTTATTCTCGAACACTTGACTTGATTTATCATCTTGTCATCTCCCCCTTAGGTCTAAAGCTGACACTTGAAAGCTATGGACCTATTCCATTATCTCTAACAGCTCTACATCTTCTTTTACTCTAACTCTCGAGAGAAGCTTATCTCAAGACTACCGAACTCTCCATAAGCAGGTACTAAGACCTCTTTCTAATTACATACCCTCTCGGTACACCTCTTAATTCTCTTTTTACTCTTGTGATTTAGTCGCACTTCACTGCCTTTATCTAAAGGTTAGGGTCTCTCACTTGTACCCACTCATATTTATTGCAGCTAACATCTCAATTCCTCACCTACTCTATGTCAAGTCTACCAGATCAAATCCCAAGACTGACATCATCACCCTCATGTTGCTATTTTTTCAATCATGACACTCATATCAAATTCAAGCTTAATGTTCATTACTAGACTCGAATATCAATACGATTGCTCGCCTACTATGCTATACCTCATTACTTGATCAGTTCTATAACCTTCTGAACCTCATGACCCTCTCAAACATATCATAAGCATAGTTTAGATCTATCACTTCATGAATACTTTTGCTCTTCTATTCAACACTTACAATTGGTCATTACCTACACAATGAGACTTCATCGCAAACTCATTTCTAGCTAAAACACACTCTACCTCCTATGATGGATTCTTAACAACTCATCACTTCTTAGTCTACCCAAAAGGGAAAACTCATTAGTAACTTAATGGGTGCATGACTAAAGTAACATAGCTTGTCAAAACACCATCTCCCTTTCTTAGATTACAAAACCTATGCATACTATCCTCTAACTCCGAGCTCTTTCACTACTACTGCTCATGATCTCCTAACTCAAGCTACCTTTTCGGGTGAAAATATTACCCAAGATCTAAACATACTTTCTCATAAGGATCTCAGCAGAAACAAGGCTTAGAAAAGAGAGTACAACTCACTTTTAGCTCAAACGCACGATTCATATGAAAATGAGTGTATTTTCTCGAACCCAACACTTAACTCACTCATGGGCTCTTCTCAAGCCCATGTGCAGCCTCATGACTTCCTCAAGCCTCTTGCTAAGTATAACTCATCCATAAGGATCTTTGGCTTTACTATTCAACCACATTTAGTATGAGAGGTAGTTGAATGAATGTGAGAAAGGCATAAGTATGAATAGATCTCTATAGCATAGCTCTATTGCACAATTCAGAGTATGAAAGAAGGGAAACTTTTCCTAAATGTCTCTAGTCACTTATTTATAGAAATGCCTCACAACCATAAATAAGATCCAACTTGACATTGCTTCATAGACACCCTAGGACACTTGAATTTTGTGCTCTAATACCAAGTTTTTCAAGACCTAAGCCTACACCCTGGACGTGGCCGACACTTGAGAACCATTTTTGGTCCCCAAGCGAACCCTCATCCTGGCTGACTACAAGTAGAAGACTAACTCAAGCATACAAAGCTTAAAATTTGAATAAAAATAATATATTTAACTCGCCACAAAATAGGTAACTTAAGTCTTTAAAACATTTAACAAAATAAATAAATAGACTTCTCAATCTTTACTGTCTATCTATAAAGCCTCTAACTGACAAAGATGGAAGTCGGGACAAAATCCATGATATCATAACAACTGATATAAATGAAAGTAAAAGTGGAACCCTCCGAAAGCAAGGATACTCGCCATAGCTAACTCGAACTCCATGTGGTATCAACGAAGCGCCTGTGGATGATCCTGAATACCTGTATCTGCATCATGAAATGATGTAGGCCAAATGGCTCGGTACGTGGAACGTACGAGCGTGTAAGGGGAATTCTAAAGCATAATCATAAACTTGAACTTGAAAAAAAATGAAACATACTTACCTCCCCTCAACTCACTCATCTAAACTGAACTCAAAAATAAGAAACATAGTTCAACTCAATGGTAAGATATTCAACTTAGTGAAATTAGGTTCAACTCAATAATAAGATACTCGACTCTAGGTACTCAACTCTGAATACTCAACTCTAGATACTAAACTATATATAAAGCAACAATACACATGCAATAAATGGAAAGCTTTTAAAACAGTAGAAAGCAACTCAGTGTATTGAAGAATACAATAACAACTCAATTTATATATATAATAAAATATAATATAACTTTGTGGGAGTTTCTCTAATCGACAACTATCACTATGAGCTATGTAATGATACAACGTCTCGCCCACACTGCCATAAGTGTCCTAAAACTTGCCGGGATATAGAACGCCTCAACTAAGTGGATCCATTAGTCTATGTTAAAAAGCATTAAGGAATTATCTAAAGAGTATGACAATTTCTACGAATATTGGCTACATGGTTTATGGAAACTTGAGTTATCTGAACTCGTCCCCATATCGGTGCTCAATACTACTCCTAAAAATATACTCAGCTCATATGTTTAAAAACATAACTCTTTCTGTGGTTTGAGATTATTACTCAAAATCTTGCTTAAAAGCTCTCTTGGAAATTGATGTTTCCTCTCTTATTTAAATGTGAAAATATTACTTTTTGGGAATACTTAGTTCCCATATAATCTTTTGAAGAAATTGAACTTAACTTTTTCTCTTATTCAACTCAATGTTCAAGTCTCAAAAACAAGTTTAAAACAATTGTAAAAGGCTTCTCAAAAAAGGTTCATGCCAAATTCTGGACGTGATCGACTCAATTCAAGGTTTTCAATAACCGTAACTAGAACTCAATACTCGATACTCAACAGTTTAGAACTCAAGAACTTCAATCATAACACTTACTTCAACAATGCTTGACTCAGAGGGTTCATGCAGAACTATGGGCATGGACTACTCAACTTAAGGACTCAAAGATACTTCTCATCTCAAGACTACTCTATTTATAGGATTCATGTGGAATTATGGGCATGAACTACTCAACTCAAGAACTTCATGAGTAACAGGTAATAGTTCCATGGTTAGGAATATAATCTCAAAAAAGGTTAGGAACTCGATACTTAAGACTTAGAACTTGAAGATACTATTTCTCTCAAAGATACTTAACTTATAGAGTTCATGCAGAATTTATGGGCATGAACGACTCAACTTGAAGGTCTACATAACAACATGGAACTCATGTATATGACTCTTCTCATTCTCATACTTACTTCCTCAAAACTTAACTCAAATCGATGATAGATCTCAAAGGGTTCACAATTGATCTCAAACGGCTTTCTTGAACTCTACTCTTAATATGTGAATTATGAATTCAAGAGTTATGGTTCATGATATGAAGGATATCGTGATGACAAGGTAGACTCATGAATACATTCTCCCCATTCTCATACTCACTTGCTTGAGTCTTCAAACAAGTTATTATAAATTGTAGAAGACTCCTCAAAAAGACTTAAAGGGACTTTCTCAAAATGTTCGAAAAAACTCACAAGACTTATCTCTAAACTTTACCTTGAATTTGAATTATGGATTCAAGGTTAGGATTCATGTTTCTAGATGATTTCTAGATGTTTAGAAGTCATTTGGATTAGTTAGAATCATTAGGAAGTGTTAGTATACTTTAGAAGGACTTAGACAAGCTAAACGACGAAAAATGGGTGGGGCAGACGACTCGGGCGCGTTCCTGGCGCGCCGCGCCAGCCCCTAATTTACTGGGGCTTATTTTTGGCGCACTGCTGGTGCGTCACCCCAGCCTTCCTGGCACAATGGGGGCGCATCGCGCCAGCATCGCCTCAGGCAAAACTGACGAACTTTTCCTCTCATTTTCTTACCTTAATTCGATTAATTTTGATTCTTTTTCTCAATTTCTCTTTAGATTCAGGTACCCAAAACATACACACAAGAATCTAACTCAAAGTAACTCTGATAATCGATATTAAACTCTAAGAACTCCTCAATCTCAACCCAAATTCAAGAACGAAAGCAATTCAAGAACACCCATCAAGAACATTCAAACTTCCAATCTTTTTAGGACAAATTCACGTTGAAATAAACATGTTTGGCACGTGGGTGAACGAACCCAACGTTATGAAAGTCTCACACACCTCGTAGGGTTTAACTCTTGGTGAAATCTACAACTAAAATCGCAAGAACTTGACGAATCTTGAACTTTTCTTCTCCTTTCTCCTTTCTCCTCTTGAGTTCTTTTTCCAAAAAAAAACCTAGTGTGATTTGGTTATGCGTAAACTGACCCAATTCAGTTTAGACCCCAACTTAATTACCAAAAATGAATTTAATTAATTGGGTAGTGAAAAGATCATAATACCCTCCTAAAATCTGGTCTTGACTTTCCTTATCTAGACGACCTGACTTCAAATGGGAATATCTCCCTCATACGAACTTGAAAATAAGCAAACTCAGTGGAGTCATAATTCAAAGATCTTTCCTACGGTATCTTGTATTCCACCTAACCCATCATGTTCTAGGAGTTATGGTCGTTTGAAGTTGACCCAAAGCTCATACCTAACATAACTTGCCAAGTTTCAGATTTTGCTATTTCCAATTTAGTTCTTTTTGGAACTCAAGGTGTTACATCTAGTGACCTTAACACTTAAGAAATTTTAAATTGCTCGGTAAAATCCTACTCACAACGAAGGATGATTCGAGTCCTAGATCAAAATATTTCGAGGGTATTACAATTTATACATATGTTCAAAGTGATGCGGCAAAGAAAGGAAAATAAAGAAATTACCTGCAGCTTGCCACTTGGCAGCAAGTGAATGCAACAAACAATTGTTGAGGCGGTTGGCTACTGTTCACGCAAAAAAAAGAGTAATTCAACTCCTTTTTGGTTTTTGGTTTCGTAATTTGTTTTGGACTCAGTTTTTTTATTTAGGGTTTTCTACATCTATAAATAGTCCATAAAATAATTATAATGGGACAACAATTATAGGGCATCAAAGTATAAAGTGGTTAATACGTTTTAGGGTTATTTTCTTCTTCATCATCTTTTTTAGACATTAGTAGTTAAAGTCCCTTGTTTTAGGGCTGCGTCTATGGGTATTGTTGAACATCGATTTTTTTGAATTAATGTTGGTTATCACTTTAATTTACTTTTGTGTTCTTGTTTTCGTAGAGATAAATCTCTTGTCTACTCTAAAACTCGGGAGACGCTAAGGTAGATAGACCAAAAGATACATAAAGCTTGATCTTCTATTAGATTGAGTTGATTTGTGTATAAGAGTGATGCCTGGACGAACACCTAGCTTGGTTACGAAACAAGATAAAATATAAATGCTCGCCAATTAGAATTGTCTATCCCCGCTCAACGATGTATTTAGACAGCTAATTTGAGTAGGCATTAGAAGTCGGGAGACCATGATCATAAAATCAACCTTGTAAATTAGTAATTTGATAACCGTAGCTAATTCATGCATGAGATGTGATACATGAAACCATATACATGTTGCAGCCCTGAAATTTTCCAACCATTGTAAGTAATTTTATTATTTTATTCCTGCATTCTTTTCTTTACAAATAAAAAATCAAAAAAATTTGGCACTCTTAAATAAATAATTAGACTAGTATAATTTAATAAATAGTTAATTGACAAGTCCTTTTGGTTCGATAATCTGATGATTTTAAAAGCCATTATATTACTTGCGAGACCACGTACACTTGTGTGTGCCATTGGGAGCAACAGTTAGCACGATTCACGACAATTAAATTCAATAATTGGTCTAGACATAAGCTCATTTGATTGTGTATAAATACAAGTTATAATTGTACATTGATTACACTTTTGATGAATAAGATATTTTTCTCTTCTCCCTTCTAAATTATATTAGCTAAATACTCGAATTCCCTGTGTTAGCTACCCTAGTCGAGTTATCTCCTAGATGCAACTAGCTTTTGCAAAAGAATTTTGTTCACTCTACAATAATCTACTAAGAAACAATAGTTAAATCCTAAAAGAAAAACTATATGAATTTTTTATGCCATATGTAATCCATAACTTTTAAGACTAAGTGTAATTTTTAAGAATAATTTATGTGTCTTAAAAACATCATCTTTATGACATATATATAGCAGTAGGGTTGGAATCTTAATTCCGCTTGAACTTTTCTTTGACTTTGGTCAACTTTAGTCTAGTAAAAAAGGCGGTGCAGCACAGACCCCATCCTGTGGTGCTAAGGGCCGCAGCATGATGTTCATGTCAGACTCCAAACTTCTTCTTATGTCGCAAAATCATCACAGAAAAATAAAGCCTCTGAATCTCAAATCCTATGCAGGTGCGGTGTGAGGCCTAATGCGGGGTAGGCCACCTTACACCGAGGACTTCTTTTATGCAGCTACTTTGGTTGTATTTTAGTCTAGGTTACTTTATTTTTCACTCCAACCAATCTTTTGGGTCTTATCTCGATGTTTTTCTCCTAAAATCATCGTAATCATATATAGTATTAGCTCATCACAACAATATTCATAAACACATGGATATTCATAAGATTATACTCAGAACTAAAATAAATTATGGGTATAATATGGTATTTAAATGCGTAAATATACCCTATATCGCATTCCAATAGGCAACACATTTAGCATGCTACTTCTGAATTCAACGAATAGTCCTCTGCAAAGGTTAATGATTATGAAGTTTGCCACAAAGATGCAAATAATTTAACCTTTGTTCTATGTTGCTTGGATACTTCAAAAAAATAATTGGGTGTGTGTCTGATTCTTCAAAAAAATAATTTTTAGACTCACATCAGTGTGATTACCGAGTACTGAATATGCAGTACATAATTCTATAAGGTTGAACTTAAAGAATCAATACTGGAGTTTTTGTTACTTTTTTCATGTTGTGATATATATATATATATATATATATATATATATATATATATATATATATATACATATATGAGAGAGAGAAATATAAGACATAGAAACAAAGGAGAAAGATAGGTTTTGAGTTCATCGGAGAAGAAGTAGAAGTTGAATTCTCTGGAGAAGAGATGAGTTAGCTCTAGAGTTCTCACTATTAAACCTAATTATACAACATATATAATGTATTTGTTGTTAAATATAATCTATCTCTATATGTTGTAATTTTGATCGACACCACTACAATTACTTTAGAATATTTTAAAGAGAAACATAAAATGAGAAGAAATTAAGACGACAAAAAACCATTATATATAAAAGGAGATAATACTAGCCATTAGTTATAATATCAATATCAAATGATTTGAAGTTATAAAACATAGAAATGACACTAGATAGACATTTAAGCCTTGTGGCACACATACTTAGATATATTCAATTTTAAAAACTATTTAAACTTTTTTCCCTCTTCGTTTTTTTTCCTCGTCTTCTTTTTCTTCATTTTCCTCCTTTTTACTTCTTCTCCGTCTTCTTTTTCTTCTTTATCTTCATCTTCTATTTTTGTTTTGCCTCCTCTCTTCTTCCTCTTCCTCCTCCTCCTCTTCATCAATTTTGTCAACTCTATTATTAAGAATCAACTCAAACATGTCATTCTCAAATTCCTTTTCTTTTATTTCTCCATCAAGAACGTCACAAGGAACCTTAAATGAATAGCGGATGAAATTATAACTAATCCGCATTTGAGGTTTAGTCCGTCTGGACACTTCACATGTTTGATTTTGTTGTTGGTTCAAGTGATAAACAACAGGTGGTAATGTATGGGTAAGCTTGTGATATGTTTGATAAGTTGGGAGCTTAATGATACTAGTGTTAGGCTAATCTATTTATAGGGAAATTAAATTATTACATAATTAGATTCGGAATGTGATTCGAAAAATCTACGCCTAATTTTTTAATTTTTTTCCCTTTAAGTTTTCTTTTTTAAAGTATGTTATGACTGAAATTTTAGGTAAAGAAAAAATAATTAGTCTTACAAATCCAGTTTAGTGTTTTCTATATATATCTACATATATCTATCTATCTATATACATTCTATATATTTGTATTATTATAAAGATTAAATATAAAAACGCTAAATGTGCAGCGATGAAAATATTTTTGAAATATTGATTGACTTTTATATTCTTCAAAATTGAAGTATATTTTCAAGAATATTATTTTATATTGGATAATATCTTAATATTTAAGATTTTTTTATGTAAAGTTTTCCGACCTTTCGTTGATGAATATGTAATGACCTGATCGGTCATTTTTGGAAAGTTTCATGAATTTACCGTGTTTTCCCTCCTGATCTTGACCCCGAGTTTTTTATATTTGAATTTTGAAAGTTGGTTTCAAACTTTGAGGGACAAGTTGAGAACTTGAGTAAGTTTGAATTTTTGAAAGGCTAAGTTGCTTAAAAGTGGTTTTCGGAGTCTTTTGGATTTTTGAGTGTCAGAATGGAATTATGTCGATCCCATTAGTTCTGGAATATGGAAATTGGTCTGTGAAATTTGTCGATTGCAGTTTCAGAGTTGTTTTGAGGATTTGAGATCCTAAGTCGGAAAATTATGAAAATTAGTCTTTGGTTTGCCTTTGTCAACATTCAGATTTCGGATGCTCGGATCAGAATTCTGAGAGTTCTATTGGATTTAGGGGATAATTTAGGCACAGGGGAGGTCTTGGTTATTTTTTAGAGACCCCGAGCTTGTTTCCTTTCTAGGCATTGTGTTAGTTTCTCAAGGTTTTCACGGATGACTGATAAATGGAACTTCGGATTCATATTTTGATGGTTCCATTGAGTTTGAAACATTGAGTATAATCGATTGCATTTGTGGTTTGTGTTTACGGGGCTCTAAACGAATCTTGAGGGTCCTATCGATATTTTTGTGTTGGCGGATGTTTCTGGTGTTGCAATCCTTGCTCTTGCGGAAGGCCTTCGCTTTTGAAATCCCCGCTTTAGCAAAGGTCATCCCGCAAAAGCGAGATTGAACTTTTGGGCGTAGACCTGAAATTTTATGTTTTAAGCCCTATTTTCCATTTTTGAGCTTGGAAAACCCTTGGATGCGATTTTTTGAAGCAATTTCTTGTACTAAATCTTTTGGGTAAGCTCCTGTGATCCTAAAATTTCATTTACCTTTAAGTATTTATGGATTTTAACATCAAAATATGAGATTTTGATTTGTAATGGCAAGGTTTTTCAAAAACTCAAGTTTTAAACTAAAATGGAGATTGTTAGCTGATTTTGATTCCTTTTTCGAAATGGTTTTCACCAATGAGTTAAAGCCTTGAATATCATTTTCAAGTATTAAATTTCAAATGAAAACCTTCTTTTTGAAATAGAATTTTGAGTTGATTAACCCATTTTTCAAAGAAATTGATGTGAGTATTGTTGTTTCCACAAATTTATTGTGAATACTTACTTGTATATAGATTGTGTGGCTTCGGAAGTGATTAAGGAACACTCAAATCTTGTAGTGATTAATTGATTTCATTAAGGCAAGTGATCTCTTAAACTTTGTGATCTAGTAGATTTGTCTACTTCTTTTCATTGTTTGTGTATTGGAAGTAATGAGTATGAGGTGTTCCACTTGATTAAGATTAATGAATACAAAGGGGTTAAATGAAAGATAATGTGTTGATAATAATGCTTGTTTATTGCCTTGTGATCACCCATATTTTCTTGATTGATGTCTTACTTGAATTCATGAAAGTGGACTTGAATTGCATGATTTTTTGTTTCTTTCGCGTGGTGTGATATTTCTCGTGTGCATTGATTATTGAACACCATGATGAGACATGTGAGGGCTATGATGCAAAGTTCATTTCCAGCAAGTGTTGTAAAGCCGAGAAGAAATGGTTCCGACTAGTGAATTGATATAAAACCAATGAGAAATAATTTCGGTTAGTGATTTGACATAAAGCCGATGGGAAATGGTTCCAGCTAGTGATTTAATATAAAGCCGATCGAAAATGGTTCCAACTAGTGATTTGATATAAAGTCAATGGAAAATGATTTCAGCTAGTGATTTGACATAAAACCAATGAGAAATGGTTCTGGTGAGAGTTGATTATTGTAATTTGATCCTTATGATTGACCTACTTATTAATTGTGAGTGATGTGCATGATACTTGTGAAATATCTACTTGATACTTGAGATTGACTTATTTGCTTTGTGTTGGTTATTGACTTGTGACTATTGAACCGTGAATATTTAAGCCTTGTGAGTCGTGTATTTTAGAACTGTTAGGTTGGGCTGATCTCTGTGTAGGTCTTAATTTGAGGAGGTTCGGTTGGGATGAAAGGAGTATTCAATTTCTAGCTAGGCTGCCTTGTTTTTGTTAGGTTGCTTGTTGGGTACCGTATTGTAGGTACTCACTCCTTGCTTCTACACTTATGTAGGTTCTGAGCCCAGACCTCCTTCTTCTTCTTCTTTTGAGGGTTGTCAAGGATTTTGAGAGTTAGTTGTTTATCATTCCGATGGTCTTTCTTGTTCATTTACATTATGTTTTTTTTACTTGAGAAACAAAAACAATGAGACTTGTATTTATCTTTCGAATTCTATCTTTACATTAGTGGCTTGTACGTGACAACCAGGTTTTGAAGTTTTAATAGAAAGAATAAGTTTTCCGTTTTAAACTTGTTCTTGCTTTATCTTTTCGCATTTCTTTTGTTTTGTTAGGTTGAGACTGACTTGTCTTTGTGGAAATAGGTAAGTTTCATCACGTCCATTTTCGGATCGTGACAAATGGTATCACAGTCAGGTTCATAGATCTCACTGTGTACAAGACAAGTCTAAGTAATTCTTGAGGATCAGTACAAATACGTTTGTACTTATCCTTGAGAGGCTATGAAAATTGTTAGGAAACTTCCTTTGTTCACTATTTCTTATCGTGAGTAGTTACCTTCGTTTGTGTTGGGTTCCCACGTGTTGTTTTGGAAGATAAGAGGACTAGACCTTTTGTTTCCAATAATAGAGGGAAGGCAGTCCCCGAGGCAGTTTTTAAGACCCATCTAAGGGTAGAGGTAGGGCCCGAGCTATAGGTTGTGCTTGTGCAGTAGCATTGGTTAGAGGTCGTGCCCATGGAGCGGCACCAACTAGAGCTAGAGAGGCTTTACCTAAACCACATGTTAAGGTTGTTGAGGTCCAAGTTCCTCCCAAGTTTGGAGCTCCTTTGTTTCAGGAGACTTTGTTGAGAATATTGGGTGTGCTAGAGATATTTTGTAAGGGTGGTGCTATAAGTACACCATATGGTTCTCAGACTGGATTAGAGGTGCCAACTCCGGGTATTCAGGATCTGGTGGGTCAACCACTAGTGGTTCCAGCACCTATTGTAGGTGTTCAAATTGCTCCTGAGGTTATTTTGATGGCAAATGAGCAGCAGTATTACAAAAGGTTTCAGAAGATAAAACCACCCCAGTTTCAGGGTGGTAAGAGTGAAGATGCCTATAAGTTCTTGACTTTATGCCATGAGATGTTTGAGAAAGTGGCCATGGTGGATGTTTGTGGCATCCGGTTTGTTGCATTTCAGCTTCGTGGACGTGCTAGAGAGTGGTGGAGGACTTTTGTGAGGTCCAAATCAATGGGATATCCCTCGGTAGAGTGGGATGTATACTCTAGTTTTTTCCAAGACCGTTTCATTCCTTGGAGCGTGAGAGAGGAGAGTTGGTTGAGTTGGAAAGATTGACTCAAGGCAGTTTGTATGTGACCGAGTATGAGGCCCATTTCTATGAGGCCTACTATGACTATTTTTACGGATGAGGCAGCGAGGGTCCACAGGCCGTATGTATTCAGAGCAGCCAGAGAAAGAGCTTCTTTCATGTCTATTATGAGCATCACCAAAGAAGTAAAGTTGATGAATTTAGAGAAGTTTAGGGAGCCCAAGAGAGCCCGAACAGCTGGTTAGTTTTCTGGTGCCTCATCTGTAGGCAAAGGTTCGCATAGGGGTAGTAGCTCCTTCCAGCGTTGTGGGATGGTTTATACATCTATGCTTGCAGTTGAGAGTGCGCAGTCAACTAGAGGATTTTATGGTTTTGGCCGAGGTAGCCATGACAATTCTTCTAGTTCCAGCAACAGTTATCTGTGTCGAGGTCTTCTTATACTTGTAAGGATCCAGGTCATTTTATGCATCAGTTTCCTTTACAAACTCACTCAAGACCCCCATTGTTCTATTTCAGCTGCTCTAGCTAGAGATTCAGCACATCCAGCCAGGGGTCGAGGTAGATGACAACATGGTAGAGGTGGCAGGATTTTTTATAGGTACTCCAGCTCCACAGTGGAGGTAGGGGTTCAACTCAAACTGTAGGTGGCCGAGAGGGCCATGTTATGCTTTTCCATGAACCTGAGGCTGAGATTTCTGATATAGTAATCACATGTATCGTCCCAGTTTTCCATCAACATGCGTGTGTATTATTTTATTTGGGGTCTACTTTCTCGTATGTGTCTACTTATTTTACTACTGGGTTTGATATGTTGTTTGATTGCATGCTTATGTTTATTCATGTTTCTACACTAGTGGGTGAGTCCTTAGTGGGGAATCGAATGGATCAATCATGTCTTATTTCTTTGGTCGGGCATGATACTTGGGTAGACTTGATCATTCTGGGGATGGTAGAGTTTGATATTATCTTGGGTATGGATTGTCTCTCCCAGCATAATGTTATTCATGATTGTTATGCCAAGATTGTGACCTTATAGTGATGTTAGGTATCCTGAGAGTTGAGTGGACGGGTGCTAGTGGTTCTTACCCTAGAAAAGTTATCTTCTTCATTTGATCTCATAGATTGGTTGATAAAGAGTGTTTGTCCTATTTGGCCTTCATTCAGGATACTAGTGTTAAGGCAACTCCAATAGATTTCGTGCCCGTGGTTCGAGATTTTGTAGATGTGTTTCCTACCGATGTTCCAAGTGTTCCTTTTGACAGGGATATTGATTTTGTTATTGACTTCAAGTTGGTGACCGGACCCCTCTATATTCTTCTTTATCGTATGACTCAAACTGAATTAAAGGAATTAAAGGACCAATGGCAAGATTTATTGAGCAAAGGATTCATTTGCCCTAGTGTTTCTCCGTGGGGTGCTCATGTTCTATTTGTGAGGAAGAAGGTGGAACCATGAGGATGTGTATTGATTATCGATAGTTGAACAAAGTGAACGTGAAGAACAAGTATCCTCTTCTTCGTATTGATTACTTATTTGATCAACTTCAGGGTGCATTTTTTTCTAAGATTGACTTGAGATTTGATTATCATCTGCTGAAGATTAGGGCTTTAGATATCCCTAAGAAAACCTTTAGGACTCTTTATGGGCATTATAAGTGTTTCTTGTGATGACTTTCAATTTAACTAACACCTCTGCTGCGTTCATAGAGTTGATGAACGGGGTGTTCCGACCATATTTAGATTCTTTTGTGATAGTGTTCATTGATGACATCTTGGTGTACTCCAAGACTGGGGAGGATCACAATCGACATTTGACGATTGTACTCCAGATATGGAAGGAAGAGAAGTTTTATATCAAGTCCTTAAAGTGCAAATTTTGGCTTACTTTTGTGGCATTTTTGGGACACGTGGTGTCTAAGAAGGGTATTCGAGTAGATCCAGCCAAGATTTAGGCAGTTAGCGATTTGACCATACCGACGTCAGTTACTGAGATATAAAGTTTTGTCGGCCTTGCAGGCTATTATAGACAATTTGTGTAGAGCTTCTCCACTATTGCATCTGTTTTTACCAGATTGACTCGACAGAGTGTGAGCTTTCAGGTGTCTGATGAGTTCAAGACTTTGGTGACTTTGGCTCCTATTTTGGCTTTACCCAGGGAGGGTGTAGACTTCACTGTCTATCGCGATGCTTCTGGAGTGGGGTTAAGTAGTGTTCTGATATATAAGGGTAAGGTGATCACATATGTTTCTAGACAGTTGAAGACCCATGAGAGGAACTAACCTACCCATGATTTAGAGTTGGTAGCCGTAGTGTTTGTGCTTAAGTTATGGCAACATTATCTATATGGAATTCATTATGAGGTCTTCACGCATCATCAGAGTCTTCAGCCAGAAGGATCCAAACTTGTGCTTTGAGTAGGAAGACTTCTAGCATGGGGAGTCTTGCCGCTATTAGTATGAATGAGAGACCATTGGCTAGAGATGTTTAGAGATTAGCCAACAGTCTCATCCGATTAAATATTTCTGAAGAGACGGGTGGTTTGATTACTTTTATTGAGGCTCGTTCTTCCTTAGTTGAGCAGATTTATGAGCGTAATTTTAATGACAAGAAACTGTCTCATTCGTGATAAAGTGATGAGATAGGAGGAGGATGTCCTTGATTCTAAGGGTATCTTGAGGATTGGGGGCAGGATTTGTGTGCCCAAGGTGGACGAGTTAATTAGATTGATTCTTGAGGAGGCCCATTGTTCCCGATATTCCACCCATCCGGGGGCGATGAAGATATATCACAATCTGAGCCAACATTATTGGTGGTTTGGAATAAAGAAGGATATTGCAGATTTTGTTTTGAGGTGCTTGACTTGCCAAAAGGTCATGTGTGAGCACCAATGGCCCGGAGGTATATCTTATAGGATGCCTATTTTTACTTTGAAGTGGGAATGGATCGCTATGGACTTTGTTGTAGGACTATCTACCACTGTGGGTGGGTATGATTCTATTTGGGTTTTGGTTGATAGTGTACAAGTCTGTCCACTTCATTCCAGTTCAAGTGAAGTATACAGTGGAAAAGTTAGCTGAGCTTTATATTATTCAAATTGTGCGATTACATGGGCTCTCGGATTCCATTGTGTCTGATCGAGGTTCTTTGTTCACTTCCCATTTCTTGAGGCAAGACAACATGGTTTGGGTACTTGGTTAGAATTGAGTACAACTTTTCACCCTCAAACAGATGGTCAGTCCGAGTGGACGATTCAAGTGTCGGAGGATACGCTCCGAGCTTGTGTGATCGATTTTGGTGCTAAATGGGATCAACAATTGCCCTTAGTATAGTTTGCCTACAACAATAGTTATTACTCCAGTAATCAGATGGCCCTATTTGAGACGTTGTATGACAGATGGTGTAGATCTCCGATCGGATGGTTTGATTCAGCTGAGATCGGATGAATTCGAACCATCTCTTAGGGCCACAATCATATTCTCTAAGGAATCAAATGTTTGTTAGATTGATGGAATGACTTACCTTGAAGGAGAAAATCAATGGAAAATTGAAGAAAAACCCCTTCATTTCTCTATCATGACATTGACAAGTTTTGGGAGTAAATTAATGTTTTAGGTCAGAAAATATCTTTTAATTTCGTACATAACTGCCTTAGCTTTTCAGTATGAATAGTCTATGCTAAAACGGTCATAACTATTTTACAGATCTCTAAATGATGCAAACTTGATGGAGTTTGAAAGGAGACTCATAAAACTTTGATCCTATAGGTCATGTGACACCTAATTCATTATAGGCTGAGAGATAAGGTCATTAAATTTGACTTAGCTTAAACATAAGCCTATAAATAAATCGGTAAGGGCACTTTCATTTAACTTTGTGATAGGGGCATTGTACAACCTTAATTCATAACTAATGCACTCACATACCAAGGAATTGATCCTAACTCTATGACGAATAAGATTTGTATACCTTTTCACATATATTTTCAGTAACGACGGATTAGGTCGTTATACTCAGAGGTGGTGCTTGACTGGAGTGCACGAGTAGCTCTAATCCACCCCTACAAACTAGTGATAAGTGATTCTTCCAGGTTCAAGCAATTACATCTGACCCTAATAAGCTAGAGAAAAGGGGTCCTACTTGTTTATCAAATAAATCAAGGGATTCCTTAGCAAACACATCCACCTAATGTGCCAAGTTTTTTTTGCTGGCTGAAGTAGCCTAGGCTAACTTGCATTTCACATTTTTTGCCACTCTTAAGGTTTTAGTAAATGTTGTATACGTGAATAAACTTGTGTTGTAGCCACCCCCATTATCTTCTTATCGGTGATACACTTAAGTATAGGCCCTGTAATTTGTTACTATTTAAAATCCTTCTTCATCTTGCTTCCAGACTCTTAAAATTTGTATAGCTGCAATGACCATGCTCTATTGCCTTGTTTGTTAAGCAGACGAAGCAGACGAATAGTTGATATCCCTCCCTTATTATGTGTTGAAATATATGTTGTTTGCCCTGCAAACATGCCTTGATTTCCTCCACTATGTCTCTGATTATCCATGGGGTGCCCCACTCTCCTTCTAGTACTTTACACAGTAACATAGTTTGTTTGAATGATAACCTGATTGCGTCGTGAATGCATGCAATGCTTACTTGCTTCTATTATAGTTTTAGCTTCTACCACTGTATTCGTATTACTTTCTATGCTAGCTCCTTCTACATGAATAATGTCCCTTTCTCATCCCTTAAACAAAAGGCATAAGAACTTAATCCCGGATTTCCCCTAGATGCTCCTTTAGTGTTGTATTTAACCCACCTTCCGTGGGATATTCCCATTTTACCTTAGTAACCTTCACGTTTGGGAAAAAGTCTTTCATATCCTTTAATATTTCTGGACAGCTCCCGAACATCTCTTATTAGGCCTACAATTTTTAACCAACATATACATGTTCCTAGTATCATTCTAAATGACTCTTGGCACAAGCTTAAATGGTTATATAAATGAGGAAAGTATGGATTAAGCTCTAAAATTTGTTCATGTGCTTTGCTTATATTTTTTCAACTGGACATATGAAATCATAAATAAAAAGGCGTGAATATTGAGTACCTAAAATGCAGTACATAATTCTAGAAAATACAGTCTATGATTTTATCCTTAAAGATAAAGCATTTCTAGATAGGGCAGTCAACCAACCGATGGTACTTTTAGTAGTTCGACTCATCATTCCTTCCTGCTTCAGTTGGTTGTTTCATCCCTAATAATTGAAGAAGTTTTAGCTTGAAGATTTAATCAAAGATTGAAGTGACATCCGAATCATGAAATAGGTAATCCTTCTCTTGAATTTCTTTCAAGGTCAGTTTTTGGTATGTCCTATCCTCCAAAGAATTCGCTTTTATGTTTCTTCTCACTTACCTTTGTGGTAAATTTCATAGGAGAAGCATTGACGTTCATAATTTTTTTGTTTTCATCCTTGGATAAATATTTCTCTACTTTCTTGATTTCTTGTTTGTCTTTACCTTTGCGAGGTTCGTGGATAGATGGCCCTTTACTTGCGGTTGATGTCATGCTTAACTCCAAACCCTATTTACAAGTGGACAATTCTTAAAAAGTTATAGGCTTTAGGCCTTGCAAAATAGACCTTAGTTGTAGCGACCCTAAAAATAGATAGGTGAAACTAGAGCCTAACGTATGAATTTTTAAAGTTTAAGCATAAATTGAAAGTAGTCACTTTTGGAAAAAAAAGTTCAGAATCTAGAAATTGGCTAAGTTCAAAATCTGGAAATTCGGCCAAGTGTGGAAATCAGTGAGTTTTTGGCCAACTTTGAGCAGTCATAACTCCTAGCTCAGGATGATCCAGGAGTAGTTCCAATTATGTTTGGAAAGCCCTTGGAACGATCTTTCCAACGCCGCTGAGTTTGCTCGATTCCGAGTTCGTATGAGCGAGTTATGTCCTTTGAAAGTTGGGCAGTTGGCAAGGAGTCCGTCCGGAAATTTAAGGGCATTTTGGTCTTTTCACAAATCTTTTCTTTTGAGGTTATATTATTGTGTTAGGCTGATTGTGGGTCATTTTGTTCCATTTTAAAAGAGTTAGGGTTAGGGTTCTTGAGAGAAGAAGAGAGGAGAAGAAGAAGAAGAAGAAGAAGAAGAAGTTGGAGCTAGGGTTTCGAATTGAAGGTTTCTTGCATCAATTTTCGTGGGTTTCTCAATACTAAGGTATGGTGGCTCTTTATCTAAAGCTAGTTTTCTCTTTAGAACCAATTTCAAAGGGTTTTCAAATTCTCAAAAGTTATGAAAAACTTCTATTTGTTACTCTACTCAAGGGTTCTTGCATTAAATGGTTTTAAATGATGGATTGTGATATTGTTGATATTAAATTGATGTTTTCAAGTGAAAAATCTCATGAACCCTTGATTTCACAAATTTCTATATTTGACTTACGAAATGGGTTTGTTGATAATGATTGGGTATTGATGAATTTATGCTTAGAATAGATTGTATTGTTGATGTTTATGATTTTCTATAT